>NC_022013.1:55895908-55902202 GCF_000317375.1 Microtus ochrogaster
ACAATTACATATAACATTGTACAATTACATATAACTAAAAGGTTATACAGCAAGAATTACAGTTACAATATTTAGTCTATTTGTATTTGGCAAAATTAAATAAAACACTCTATTCTATTTTTGCTAGTCTAAAGTTTTATATCTAATTTGTCTTTTATCATAACTAAGGAAAACTATGATTATAAGTATCTAGTCTTCAACTCCATCAAAGACCCCAGAAGGATATAATATTATCTAAGTAAACAGGAAATGCATTGTAAGCAACTTTCAAAACTCTAGAAATGATAGAGATATCTGTCTCCCTGAACAGTCACCTCGAGTTCTCCTGTAACGTTTGGGCATCCATCTTCAGCATACAGGCTGATGGACTTTTCCACAAAGCAGAAAATTTGAAAGACTCTTTTGCCTATATTGGCAGTATATCAGTCATTTCCCTCTGTGTCCTGCAGAATGTCTGGCAGTTTCTTCTGTGAAGCAGGAACCCTGAAGGACCATCCTGCCTTGTTTTGACAAAGTTTAGTGATCATTTTTCTGTGGGTCCTGCATGTCCTGTTTATACAGCATACTATAAGCAGTTCAGGCATGAGCAGTTTCCCAAATGACTAGTTTTTTCATATTGAAGGCAAACTCTGTAATGAGTTTCTTCAATGACCATCTTCCTCTTTGAAGTAATTGATTCTGCCAGGAGCAAATGCATCTTATGTCAAGAAAAGTCTAAGTTCTTAGAACATTTCAATTGCCATATTCTGTAGGTCTTTGAGATGTTTGAGATTACCTGTCTATTTGAAATATATCTCTGTATTACCTTGAAAATCTAATTAACAGGTTTATAGGTAGGGGTGACTATTAGCCTGTATTTTTTTATGATCTCAAATAGATTTTAAGGACTAAAACTTGATATTGCATAATTATCAAACTGTATAGGTAATATCTTAAGCAAAAATCGAAACAGATGTGCAATATAAAGACAGTAACCTTAAATTTGTATCAATATACAAAAATCCTTTAAACAAGAATAGAAGCATATTTACAGTGTAACAAAATTAACTTTAAATTTGTATCATTATACCAAAATAATGCCAATGCAAAATATCTGAGATTAATAGTTGTATTTTTATTCTCTATTCTTATATTTCCCTAAATATAACAAACATCCAAAACCTACCAAATAGCCAAAGAATCCATACTATGCACCCCAGCTCTTGGGAATGTGTATGTTGTTTACTCCAGACTGCTTTCTGCTTTCTGTGGATGAAATATCTTTAGGGTCCCTGATAAAATTTTGAGATAATGACCAAGTCCTGGGAGGACCAGTGATAACCTTTGTTGATAGATATCACCTGTCAGGTTTCAGGATCTTAACCTGGAGCGAATCCATAGCCTCTTGTTTCCTGTGGAAACAAAAGCAAAACTGCTTCTCCAAAGCAGCGCATCGTTTAAGTTCCATTTTACAAATATATTTTTTGACTTCTGTTTTAAAGCTAAGGCATTTTTGAAATATTTAGGTTGGTATATTTTGTTAGTCTCTCTTTCATTCCTGTCTCTCAGCAGCTGTCTCTTGTCCATCAGCCATCAGAAACCCTGTCTTGAAAACACAAACAGAGCAAAACAGAAAAGAATAAGTATTTAGAATGCAATTAAGAATTATACTGGTTTAGGAAGCTGGCAGCAGTCTTTATCCTGTAATTTGTAATCTCTATGTATGAATAGTTGGTCACAATACTAGGATTTCCTTCCCTATTACATGGCTTGTGGTTACCACAGGGTATGGGGGGTACAGCTGTACCTTAACTTGCCATGCTGGGCTTTGCTGTGGTTCATAGACATCACAGCTTATTTCCCTCCTGTAGTAGATCCCATGGCACCTTGTACTGGAGTACCTCGTCCTCAGGAAAGAGGCTTTCGGGTCACTTCCTGCTCAAGTCCTTTGAGTTCTATGTTCAAGACGCATGCTGTCTTTAGCAGTTGGGGTTTACTTCCAACTTTTGGAGGTAACCAAGGGCAATGACAATATACTGTGGTGTTTTGGGAGTCTCTTGGACTCTTGGCCAACAACTCAGGTTTCTCATGTTTGCACTAGGGCTTTTGTTCTTGTGGTTCTTGTGGGGAGTATTAATCACTCCATGTGGTATAACTTCATTCAAACTGTATAATGTATTATATATAATTTTAGGCAATTATAAAATAGTTACTTTCTATGTCCTTTTTCAAACATGCTTACTGTTATTTTCCCACCTTTTTGCTTCTGTATTACCTTCCCTTTCTAACCCTGAGTTAAAGATCCTTCCTTGTTTTTCTATTTCCCCCTTTATATCACCTGCATCTTGCTGTTCTCCTTTCTGAGCAGGGGAATCCAAAATTCAAAGTATAAGTACAGATGAAGTTTTAAAAATACTTTTAAAAATTAGAACTATTTTATTCTTATAGTATAATTGTTGAATAAATCCAAGTTATTATATGATGATACTTTCAAAACGAATAGTTATATTTGTATCCCTTGGGTGAGGTCATAGTGTTTTACTGCTGTTATTCACAGGATATTCTGAATAATCTTGAGTCATGTGACCTTGAGGATGATGACCTTATGCTGGATGTGGATTTGCCGGAGGACACGCCTCTTGACAATGGTAAGTTAAGATCCATAAGTTTCCAGATGCGTGCATGTGAATGTCTGCATTGTAACTAGTTTGATAATTGTTAGGTCAAGGTTTCTTAATCTTAGCTGAGTCCTGAGGCTTAGAATCAGTCTCTGTTGGTGTAAGATTTTTTTTTTTTACTTTTAAGTTAAATGTTTAAAACCTGATTATGTGGACCTTAAATATAGTTCAGTTTGATTCAGAAACATTGTATACCTTTATCTAAACGTAGTGTGTGTGTATTGTGTGTATTTGAATACCTTAGTTTTCCCACACTTTGCCTCATTTTTAATTTCAAAAGAAATATATTTAGAGAAACATATTTGTTTTGTAAAACAGTGTAATGTATTAATTTGATAACTAATTTAAGGTCAATTCTGGGAAAGTAATCACCTTCTGAATGAACTATACTACTTTTTGACTCCTAATTTCAGTCTTTCTCTCTCTGTGTGTCCCGGTAACCAGCAAGGTGGGTGGGGTTTTAGATAGTCTTTGTGCACGAGGACTCTTGTCTCTGGTGGTGTGGCATCTACAGGGTTTCTGTATTAGGAACTAGGAAGAGACAAAGACACCCTTGGGAGTGAGGTTGACTGGGAGTCCTGCTGTTCTGGAAAGAATGGCTTCAGATATCGGAGGATTTTCCCTCAGTATACATTTGCGTGGTGTCCCAGGCCTCCCCAGAGCCAGAGAGCCAGGGAGACCGTACAAAGAACTGTTTTATCCATGGTGCTAGAACAGAGGGAGGATTCTCCAGAAGCCTATTGTGTTTGTTCCAAGTGTGCTTGCTTCTCACTACTGCATCAGTCAATTGGTCTTTGGTTAGACTGTTTTTTTTTTCTTCTTTTATTTCCCTGAAAAGGTGAATGAGCATGTGTTTATTTCCCTGATTCATGGATCTTGAATTACCTTAGATGACAGAGCTGTTGAGACTATAAATTACTGAGAGTTTCAGTATTTTAAGATCTGCACTACTTCAGCCGGGCGATGGTGGCGCACGCCTTTAATCCCAGCACTCGGGAGGCAGAGACAGGTGGATCTCTGTGAGTTCGAGACCAGCCTGGTCTACAGAGCTAGTTCCAGGACAGGAACCAAAGTCACAGAGAAACCCTGTCTCGAAAAACCAAAAAAAAAAAAAAAAAAAAAAAAAAAAAAAAAAGATCTGCACTACTTTGGGCTGGTTATTCTTTTGATTAATTCTAGAAGAAACTCACATCTATGGCTTAGAATCAGAACACTCATTTCAATCATGTTCTACCTAAGACAGAAGTGTTCTGCCCTAACATACCTCGCTGAAACCACTCACAGTGGAAAGGTCTGGAGGCCACGAGGGACTTGTAAGTTGTTGAAATGAAGCGCTGAGGGTATTGTATTGTTCATTGTTACTGTAGGAGTAGAGACTGTTAGACTTTCTTGTGGTGCTTCTGGCACTTGGGATACTTCTGCAGCCAGAATGGAATTCCAGTCCTGAGAAAGAAAAATTATAGCCAACACCCAGATGAACAAAATGCTGAACTGCCAGCCTTAGGGCAGTGTAGGGAGCCACCACTCTCTAGAGCTATAGAACAGGATTCCCCACTACAGTATAGCAGTTTAGTAGGTGGCCGAAATCATAGTTGCTGTTGTGAAGTCTGAGTTAGTGACCTGGGAGACCAAGTTCAACACTCTTCAGTGAAAATGACTGAGCACACAATAACAAGACCTAATGGTGCAGGAGATGTGACATGCTTGATTGCTTTTTTTCTTTTTTTTTGTAATGAAGGCTGAGGGATTTCCCTTCTTGGGATAAGTCATAGCATAGGGAGTGCATGCCACTTTGACAGGGTTATCACAACTTCATTTTGGAAATTTTATTCCATTTCTGGGTGGATACATGAAGCACAGATCAAATCAATCTTAGAACTCATTTCCTGAGCACAGCCTAGTTAACCCTCGTTCTAGACAGATGTGGAACCTCGGAACCTCAGAGAAATTGTAGGTCTTTGAGGTCTTTGTTGCAGTCTCAAAAGTAGGTGGGAATCCATTAACATTGAACATATAGTACAGGTGTTTTTCTAGAAGAAAATAAACCAATATTGGCTATTTTGAACTAAAAGAACAAAAAAAAAAAAAAGCAGAGAGTGAGCCTAAGTTAGTTTTCCTTGTATGCACCAAAATAAAGTAGTACTTATGTTTCCTATTACAGGAAGGCAGGAACGACTTTTTAGGTCTCTTGGACTGGGATAAGAATGTGGAGGTGCTGGTAGGTTATAGGGATCTTTGAAGATGCTGTTGACTGTTGGTTTAGTGCTTTTTTTTTTCTGTTTGAGGATGTTATATTAGTTTGGAAAAAGATTGTATTGGTTTGTTGAACCCTCAGGTGTTTCGGCTTCACTTATTCTGCCAGCATTATTGGTGTTTGTGCCCAAGAAGATGGGCAAACCAGTGAGACCTACTATTTGGATTTGATCTGGGTACGGGTTACTATGACCTCATTAAGAAGAGTTTTTTGGGTAGCATGTGCATGCATGTATGTGGGGGTGTAATTTTTTGTCTGTGTGTATCAGTGCAGAGTCTGGAGGTCAATAATGGGTGTGTTCCTCCTTATTGCTTGAGACAGAGTCTCTTCTGTGAATCTGATGTTTCCCATTTTGCCTTAGACTGGCTGGTCATTGAAACCAGGATCTTCTGTTCTCCACCCACCTTGTGCTGGGGTTATAGGCACCCATTGCCAAGCCCATTGTTTTTGCCTGGGCATGTGAGGGTTCTGAACTCCGGGCCTCTTTCTTACAGAGTGATAATTTTCCCCACTGAGCTACCTTTCTAGTTCCTTTCTTGATGGTATTAAAGAAGTTGTCATGAGGAAAGTGCTTATCTGATAATTGCATCTGTGTGCAGGTCTTTTTCTCTGTACTATCCAGGAGAGAAAACAATGTGTGTTAGTCTAATTCTTGTTGAACAGTTACAGTCTAGAATTTAGGGATATCCACGTCTGAGTGTTTTGGTGACCCTTGGGTGGATATATAGCAGTAATGAAGTTTAGGATAATGTTATAGTTTATGCATATTAATAAAACATTCGATCACTTACGGATAGATAAGTAAACAAAACATAGCATATTTACAGCTGTAAGTGCTGTAATATAACATTTATAAAGGAGACTAAGAAGGGGCAAGGGTAATATTAGGTGACGTGGAAGGACAGAGTGCAGGTCAAAGGATACATGGATCATGAAAGATGATATAAAGCCAAGTGGTTTTTTTTTTCTAATTTTAACTCTGTCATAGGTTTTTCCTATTTTTTTTTTTTTTTATTTTTTAATCCTGCCTGCCTGCCTGCCTGCCTGCCTGCCTGCCTGCCTACCTACCTACCTACCTACCTATCTATCTTGGGTTTTTCAAAACAGGGTTTCTCTGTAGCTTAGAAGCCTGTCCATTCACTTCTGCCTCCTGAGCGCTGGGAGGAAAAGCTTGCAGATTTTGCAGGTTTTTTCCTATCTTATGACGGATAAGCATAAAAAAAAAATGTAATCGATAAGGAAAGTGAAAAGCCCCTAATGAAGTTCCATGGCTTTCATACGATGTGTGGAGTGTGGCGCTGGGATAGTGTTTGCTCGAGTGGCTACCTTAATATAGCTTGCAATGTTTTTTATTTGGGAGTTTATTAAATAAGGTGTTTTTTT
>NC_022013.1:55902367-55913146 GCF_000317375.1 Microtus ochrogaster
ACTTTGTATTGAGATACATGAGGATTATGTTATTGTTGATTGCTTCTAGTGAGGAAGATGGGGAAACATTTTTTTATAATCTTGTGAATGCTTTCTAATTGTGTTCATCTGACCCTGATGCCTACAGTGAAATTTAGCTGTCACCTCTCTCCCTCTTCCTTGCAGACCTGAATCAGAACTTAGTCTGTGTTCATAGGAAAGAGTTAATCAGAAATTCCTTTTCTATACTGTCTGCCTTTTGCACTCCATTGTAGGTTTTTATTTGTTTGATATTTATTTATTTGTTTATTTAATTTACTGTTTGATATAGGATCTAACTATGTAGCCTTGGTTGGCCTGTAACTTGCTATGCAGACTAGGATGACTTGGAACTCACTAAGATTTGCCTGCGTCTGCTTCCCAAATACTGGGATTAAAGGCATACACCACAATCACAATGCCTGCCTCCCATCATAGGCTCATGAACCACTGCCACATTCTTTACATATAGTGCCTTTTAATTATGAGCTGGCTGATACAGATCTGTGAGCACTAGATTATGATTCCTAAGTGCTATTCTAGATTTCCATGGGGACTTTTCCCAATGTCATTTAGATCTTTTAAATTATTTAGCCATGCTCTCTCAACTGAGACTAGAGCGTATACAGTTTTCCCTGTTCTGAAAGTGTTTAACTTTACCAGATACTGCCTTTATTTAAAAGGAATGACAACAGGTTAAAGGAGAGGTGCTTCAGAGGAAAATCAAAGAGGCGTGGAATTGGGGGCAAGGAATTGTGGAACACTGAGACTTGAGTAGGGAGTTGGATGACTTGTACTTAGTAACAGATTATTTTAATTTTGCAAACTGTTTTTTTTTTTAACCTTGACCTGAATTAGTAGACCAAGGAATTTCGTAAGGAAACAGTTTTGCAATCTGAATTTTTTTTTTTTTTTTTGGAAGGCTATTAGATATTTGCTATTGGTCCTTTCTGTTGTAGGGTGGTTCTCAGTATTTCTGGTATGCCAGAAACGCAGCTGTGTTGCCTCTTCCTCTTGTTTAGGAAATTCTAATGGCCAGCCATCGCCCACAAACACACACCTGGCATTTGGCACGTCAGAGTGTAATCCTCAAGTTAGTGGATTGCCTTAGTGAGTATCTTCTCTGTATACTGTTAGTCATTTTAGCCATTCTCTTTAGACTTTAGACATTGAAAGACGCTTTTCTATTTCCTGAATTGCTGACTAAATTATCTTATGTTTAAACACATAAGGCTATATTTTTGATACACTTTGTATTGAGATACATGAGGATTATCTTATTCTTGATTGCTTCCAGTTACTTGGATTTTTTTCTAGAAATTTATCTTTCTGTGCTAGTACCATGTTAAGTAATTCAGTTTATGCTTTTTTCACTTATATTTTTAACATTTAATTACATTGAAAACTTCCTTAATAACGCAAAGCCTCCTCGGGCCTTGTCAGTCATAATGTCATCCTATCTCTCATGCAGTTATTTATATAAAAATTACTGTCTGGGTCATCATTATCTCTCAGGATTTGAAAGCTGTCATGTAAAAGAAAAAATGAAGGATACATTGGGTATCATGTTTTATTCCTTTATCAAACAAGGTAAAATGACACCATCATAACAGGTATCCTCATATCCCATACCTCTATTAGCTAATTAGAGTCTTTCCCTCTCCAGTGGGTTAGAATCCTGATGCTGTCTGTCTTTTACAGTACTAGAACTAAAATACACTGCTTTTTGCATTTGAACTAGTGACCTTCAGGTCATGGTTAAGGTCGGGTCTGACCAAAGGGTGTTTTTGGATCAGCATCATGACTTTAACAGTTTTGAGTTGAGATAGCTTTAGGATTGCCTGTAGTTTTTCTCGGAGGTTTCTGCACCCACCATCAACCTTGCAGCTTGCACATTCAGGAGGACTGACTTCCCAGTAAAGCCTTATCTGATGCTCTTCTTAGGCCCTGGAACCAGATTTTTATTGATCTCCCTCTAGAGATTTTGTTGTTTCCCATTTTCTTTTCGTCTGTCATGGAACACTTTAATCTTCCCTAGGTAACCACCACTAATATTTTAATATTACCATCTTAGTGCAAAGGTTGTAAAGATGTGCTTGGTGGATGGATGCCTGAGGAAGCAGCACTTCCAGGAGAGTCAAGGTCATCTGTAGAAATTAGGTCTAAATTTGAACTTTAATCTCTTGCAGTAGTGGCAGATGTTTGTCTCTCCTGCTGACCTGCCGTTCGGGATGAATTAAGGCTTCAATAAAGAGCCCTGATTTGGAGTCTGTTCACCAAAGCCGCGTGGCAGCTTGTGCTCTGTAATTGCTCTAACATTTACTTCTCTTATCTGGTTTGCTTGCCTCTTCCTACTCTCTGCACTGTGCTGATTTTTATTATGAGAATATATTAGGTCATTCTTTGGTACTGGAAATTTCTCTTCTTAAATTAGGGAAATACATTTCAGAGTAGATGCCCCTTAGCAGCAGAGTGTAGAACAGCTGAGCTGCTAAGTGGAGATGCTTTGGGGGCCTCCGTGCACCTGGGTAATGCAGCTGAGTTGTTGATGATGCTACCAAAGGGACCAAATGAAATTAGCTTTAAACTTCAAGATTTACTTAAAATTCCTACTGATATTTTTCAGCATAGTGGTCGTCATACTGTGTATTAGTCATAACTGAACTTCAGTTCTACTTAATTTTAGCAACAAAATAGTAGGAAGTTATTGGCAGTAATTTCGTATGTTAGACTTCTTTTAAAAGCTGTTGCTACAATGAAAGAAAGCTATTTGTTAGTACTGATTCCTCATGAATGCAAACAAAGCTTCAGCGTCCTTTTAAAAGTGTGCTTAAGTCATTTGCTGTTTTCTTCTTCATTGTCCTCTTATAAATGGTAAGCCTTTCCATCTTCTCTGTAAAGAAACTATTAACTATTTTAAATCTAAGTCTTTGGTTCATGATAACAGCCACTTAAAATAAGTCTTTTTTTTTTTTAAAAAAAAAACATGATTATATTGATATGTAAAGTTTTTTATCACAAGGAATTTTGAACTTTTTCTTGGGAGTTTTTGGAGTGGAGAGCCCGTCCTGTTCCATGGCTTGGTTAGTGTTTAGGAGTATTTTTAGTAACAGTCCTAACTCAGTAGCTATGTAAGCACTGAGCGAAGATGGAGTCACAGGGCAGGCTGGGCTTGCTTCCCACAGGGAGGGCTGGGAGTGGAGCAGGAAGGAAGGCCTGTTTCAGCAGCGCCTTGTGTGCAACTATGTCTGAGTAGGCAGCCGGCAGCACAATGTCTCCCTTGTGCCGAGGAACTTTCTCAGAGAGTTCTCCGAGATGTGAGAGCAGAGCGTTTGGGTGAGTGGAGAAGCTGGGGTGCTTCAGGGATTCTTGTCGAGTTTTGTGGTGTTTGGATTTCAGGAGTGGACCGATATTTGTTGTTACAAAGTACTGGCTTTGTTTTCAGCAGCGTTTCAGTTTTTCTGAACCAGCTCTGCTGCAGACAGATTGGAGCAGCTTACTGTTTAAAATTGTGAGCTTTATTTAAAAACATGATCGTCTATGATGATAGGTTAATTTGTGCTTCTTGAGGCTGAGAAACTTAATTGAGGCACTTATTTCTAAGAATGGATACTATGCTCTTCTTAAATCTACATTTTTCGGTCCTGATTGCTTGTATTTGAAATGTGTAATGTTCATTTTCAGGGAAGTTTTTCCTTGTTTTAAAACAGTCTAACATTTAATTGTTCACTTAAGTGGCTGCTGCAGAAATATTATAATTCACTTCAGTTTGAATGTATAAAGTTCAGTTTTCACTGTAAGAACTGGTTTCCTTTGGAAAACTTTATTTTGTGATTAGTTTACATGGCTGGTGCTTCTAGAATAAAAAAAAATTTTTTTTCACAGCATTTAATTATTAGTCCATAAGTAGTTAACTTTTTATAGAGTGTGCACATATTTATAGTCTGTTACTTTTTAATCTGTCTAGTGGACTGTGACAATATGAACCGCTTTGACCGAGCAGACAGAAATGTACGACAGTCACAGGACGGATTTTGGAAAAGAGCACCCCAGAGGTGGAGTGGGCAGGAGCATTACCACCTTAGCCACCCTGATCACTATCATCACCATGGGAAAAGTGACTTGAGCAGGTGAGCACTGTTCTAACTGCAGCTTCACTTCTGTCCTCTGCTTAACCTGACTCATAGGTCTCTCTCCAAGCCCATTTGCCTGGTTTTCGAGGCACCGAACCAGTTCAGGGTATGCATGATATGTAATTATTATAATAACTAATCTTTTCTTAGCTGGACTCTTGTTTCAGTAGCTTTATTGAAGATTTACAAATTGCATTTGCATCTATTTAAGGACTTTTAAGTTGTGATATGACTTTGCGGGGGAGAGGATTATCATTTGGAAATTAATGAATATTGACCTTGTTTATTATTTTTAAAAATAATATTGTATAAGGTAACTACTAAGTTATTGGTTTTGTTTTGCTTATAAATTAAAATTCCACAAATACTGTTAAGAGATGTGAATTGACACTAGAAGTACTTTCCATTTTAAGGGATAAAGTAGTCTGAAATTGCATCAGATCATGGAGTCTAATGGGCTCACAGCCATTCACACCTGGGGTCAGAGCTTCACCTGTTATAGATTAGCTTTGCAAGCTTAGCTTATTTAACCCTCTGCACTATTTATGAGCATGCTTAAGAACACTTTTCTGTGTGTGTTTATGGATCAGGATAAAGTTGGTTATTCAGTACCTGGTTTATGGTAAGCAATAACATTAATTAATTTAAAAGTTTTAATATCTCATTCTGCAAGGGGTTTATGTTTATCCTGGAGCATATTGTAATGCAAATAACAAAACTGAGATGAAGAAATGATATAAGGAAAACATGATCTTTTGTACCCCCTAAGATAAGAAACAAAGTTGTTGCTAAGGGTCCTTGTAGAAAAAATAAAGAGCAAAGCTTGACCTGTTGTTATCAGACATACAGTGTGCATAAGATGGAGAATTTGTTTCTCCTGGATTTGTTCAACACAAATTTATAGAAGACAAATACAGAGGGAGTGGTCGTGTGAGTTCTAAGAAAAGTACTTTGGTCATACACTGAGTCCTGAGTGGCACAGTAATTGTCTTAATCCTTCATCATCATGTTTTTCTATCTAAGCTGAACAAATTCTATTCTGATAAAGTATCCTTTTGTGGATTAATAAAAAAATGGGATCCAATTAAAATCTTTTGTTGGAGTAAATAAATAGAAGGATAAGATTGTGCAGTCGGGAAGAATTCATGTAGTAGGTAGAGATCATGCTTCTCTCTTTAATCTTTTTTTTTAAAATTTATTTATTTATTAAAGATTTCTGCCTCCTTCCCGCCACCGCCTCCCATTTCCCTCCCTCTCCCCCGATCAAGTCCCCCTCCCTCATCAGCTCGAAGAGCACTGTGTCTTTATAACAAGTTAAATTACTGCAGGTGTATGAAGCAAACTTAGTAATAAGCATTTCAGTACCAGTTACTTTTGCTACAAATCCTAACAGAAACAGCTCACAGGATAGGTTTGTTTTGACCCAGTTTCAGAGAGCTTGAATCCATCATGGCAGGGTAGTCATGGCAAAGTAGCTCATGGTGTTAGGAGCATGTGATGGAGGTTCCTCACATCATTGCAAACCAGCAGGTGTAACCTTCAAAAACTTAACCTTAATGGTTTATCTCTACTAGATCCCCCTCGTATACATTGTCCAGCCTCCCAGAATAGCAGTACCATCTGGAAACACAACTTGAGCCTGTGAGAGATATGTCATATTCAGACTATAAAAATGGTTATTTTAAAATTAGTTCATTCACTTAATAAATACTCATTGGTAGCCTATGTGTTGTGCAGTGCCCTAAAGTCTTATGCTGGTATGAAACTGAAGATAGTATGGGAGGTGAAAGTTGTGGATTGGTAATGAGTTCTTGGACTATTGTATTAAAGAGGAAGAATTCTTCATTGATACAGTTTAAGTAGACAACTTTACACTGAAGTGAAGAAAAGACTCCTGTGCATGTGTCACATGAATGTGCATGTCACATACATAGTATACAGTCTGTGGAGACTAGCATGTGGGTGCTTAGCATGCAGTGTTACTGCTGTGACAATGTGTGCCAAATAAAGGGTTGGAAGAGGGATATGATGAGCATGCAGTGGCTCTCTCTGTTTGTATGTTTTATCTTGGAAAGCACAGACTGAATGGTTACTTTTGAACCAGTCTGCAGGACTGACTGGAGACTGTGGAGCAATAGTGTAGTGTCTGAAGGAGAGGAGTGAGCACTCAGCCTGGCACAAGGGCAGTTGCAGGGATTGTGTGCTAGAGTTTGGGATTTTCAGACACCCATCCTTCAAGTTTACCATAACTGGATTTTTTGTTTATTTGGAAGAATGAGTGATATGTTCTATAACTCTAGAAAGCAGAACTGTCGTATCTGCGGTTTTTTTGTTTTTTTGTTTTTTTTTTTTTTTGACAAAGGGAGGCGGATTTCAGCATAAAGGAGACATCATTCAGCCTATCAGAAATAGAATGGGTAACATGGAGTTAATTGTCTCTGTCCTTAGAAATGATCCAACTGAGGCTGAGTGTAATCTCAGAAAAATCAGAAAGGACATCCCCTCTCCCCAAAAGTCCAGAACCCTAAACTCTAATTTTCTACGTATCAACAGTTCAGATAAATATAAGAAAGAACAAATTAAGTTGTTTAAACGGTGGCTGCGTTATGTCTATTTGCTTCTATAAATTGTGATTTTGCAGAAGTTATTGAAATATAGCATAACATTTCCCCAAAACATGACCACAGGTCCCCCTCAGAGGTTATAAACTTTGAGGCACTTGTGATTGTGAATTCTCAGTTTCTAGTTGGTGTTTTTGTTAATCTGATTTAGTCAGCATAGAGTTTTCTAGGGAGTGGTTGAATACGCTGATAATGCTGAGGCTCATAGATGCCTGGTTCAGTTTACCTTCAAGCTTCTATGTTTGTTCTGGGTTTTCCCAGCATGCCAAAGCTATTTACAATGATGTATGTCACAGAAAGAAACTTTCCACAGCAAGCCTTGGAACTGCCATTTTCTGTTTTCACCTTAATGTTAAAGAGTTTGAAAGTGCAAACCTCTAAGTCTTTTTTAATATTAAGTGTACAGAAGTCCCTCTTGGTATTCTCTAACGTGAGTACTGGCTCTCTTGTTTCGTGTCTAATCACGGTTATTATCATAGTTCATTATAGCATTATGTCTTAGCCATAACTTAGGCCCGTTGGGGGCATTACTTGTTCAGAATTGCTGATCTATATGTTCTCTCGTATTCTCATGATAATACCACTTTTTTCTTTTACTCCAGCATAATATTCCATTTCCGTTTTCTCCAAGAGTTCCCCTTTCCTAAAACTTTTATGCCTTATGAAGTTCTCTCAACCCTAAGAGACTTACAGCCTTGCCCTGCTTGTGGTTATTTTCCTAATTATAACAAATCTAACACTTAACTAAATGTATTTCTTTCATAGTCACATTTTTATAGGCAAGATTTTTATTTTCTAAGAGTCCTAGTATTTTACTCTTTAGAGGTGGGCATGTCTTTATTCTCACTCTTCATTGGCACTCCTGAATGAAGTATTTTCAAGTTGCTCTTTTGAGACTTGGGCCATTTTGCTGAATCAGCTCCTTTTCATTATTCCTCTGTGTATACTTTATAAAAATTGTGGCCCCTTAGCTTCCTGTCCTCCATTATTGTAACCTTTGATACAGCCTTGAATAACACTATTGTTCTGCAAGTGATCATTTTAACTTTTTCCTTAGCTCTTAATATTTTCTATTTATGCTCTATGTCATCTGAGAACAGATAATTTTCCTTTTTCCTTTTCAATCTGTATAGTTTTCTTTCTTGCACAATTGCTATGGCTACAGTTTTTGGCATGGTGTTGAGGTAGTGAGAGCCAACAGCTGTCTTGTTTCTGATTTGGGGGAAAAGCATTCATCTTTTGATGTCAAGAATGGTATTGTTTTGTTTCATTTTTTTCAAGCATATTTCCTTTATCACTCTGAAGACATTCCCTTCTATTCATGCTTTGTTGAACATTTTATCCTGGTGGCCTGCTGGGTTTCATCTAATGCTTTTCCAGTGTCCATTGAGATGCCTTTCCCCTCCTTTCATCTTATTAATACAGTATGTCACATGGCTTTTAGATGTCAACCAGACATTCCTCAAACAATTCAGTTACTTATGGTACACAATTTTTACATTACTATACACTATGGAGTTTTATGTATCTACTCCTAAAAACTAGTTTAGTTTTGTTGAGATGAATGTGGTTTTGGTTATGGGCCATTTAGAATGAATTGGAAAGTGTTCCTTCCACTAGCATTTTTGGGAAGAGTTTGTGAAGGAATGTTACTGACTTTTAATTAGATCTAAACTTTACTTTGTGACAATATTCTTATTAATAATTTAATATCTATTTATATTCTATAGATGCCTGTTAGGTCTCAGAGTACATTGTTGCCCAAGTCCGTTGATTCCCTGTTGATCTGCTGGTTTGATATGTTTGTTACTGAAGGCAAACTTACGAATTCTCCTTCATCACTGTATCTTGTAGAGAAGAGTGACTTGGAGTGTCTTCTCCTTTCAATTCTCCTTCATTTTAAAGGATTGCTTTGCTAGATGTAGAATGCTTTGTTTATAGACTTTCTAGTAAGTTTTTGACCCTTGCAAATTTTGATCGATCCCTTGTTTCCTGATAAGAAATCAACTCTCATTTCTTTTTTTTTTTTAAAGATGTGCACTACCACCAATGCCTGACTTTTTTTTTAAGATTTATTTATTTATTATGTATACAACATTCTGCCTCCATGTATGCCCACACACCAGAGGACGGCACCAGATCTCATTACAGATGGTTGTGAGCCACCATGTGGTTGCTGGGAATTGAACTCAGGACAGTCAGTGCTCTTAACCTCTGAGCCATCTCTCCAGCCCTCAACTCTCATTTCTTACTTCTTCCATTTCATGTGCTACTTCCCTTTCCATTTAGAGGACATTCACATTGATTTCTTCTCAAAGATAGATTATGGTGTGTTTAGTATTATCTCTCCTTTAGCTTAGCATCCCCTTGAGCTTCTTAGATATGGAGATTGGTATTTCATTAGATTTTGGAAATTCTCATCATCCAGTTTATTTTCACCACTCATTATCTCCTTCTTCCCACTTTCTGTCACATTAAGAATAAAATGAATATCATTCTTTTCTTGTCACAACAAGTTTGAAAGAGGAATACATAAAATAGGCAAAGTGCTCAAATCAGCTCTCCCCTCTCCAGGATTTGTTGTTGCTATGGCTTATTGCCACTTTGCATTCCTGTCCACAGTGAGTGGGAGCTCCTGGTGGCCCACATCCTCAACCAGCTTTAGGTGTTGCGCTTTAGACATTAACCATGTGCTATGTAGTAGTGTCTTGTTTTAATTGACAATTCTCCAATGATATTTTTTCAGATGCTTGCTTTCCATCCATATGTTTTCTTTCCTGATGTGTCCAGATCTTGGTCAATTTTTAAATCGAGTTATTCTCATATTGTTGAATTTTAAGTTCTTTGTATATTTGATATATTAGTCCTGTATCAGATACATGTATAGGAATTACACTCACTCAGTCTGTGGCTTTTCTAATTTTCTAAGTGGTGTTTTTTTATTTCTAAAATTTGCAGATGACCTTTAGAAATAAAGCTGAGTACATTTCTTCCTTGGAATATGTGTCTGTATGCATGCACACACACTGTGTCTAAAAACGTTCACAAACCCAAGATACTCTAGGGTTTTTTCCTATACCATAGGAATTTTATAATTGTGTATATTACATTGAGGTCTGTTACTCATTTTGGATTACTTTTTGTGAAGGTCATTTCTGTTGCACATAGATATCTTGTTACTTCGTTTCATTTGTTCAAAACGTCATCCCCTATTGAATTGTCTTTGCTACTTTTTCAAGGAGGGGGTGACTGCATTTATGAATCCATTTCCAGACTGTATTCCTTATTTTCCTGTTTTCACCTGTTATTCACCAATTCCATCCGATTGTGATTATCACAGCTTCAGATGGGAAGCTCCAGAATGGGCAAGCGCCAGTTTTGGCTGTTCTTTTCTTACTCATCAGATCATTTTAGTAGCATCCACAGGGTAATACCCTAGAATGTTGATTAGGATTGTTTCAGGTCTAGTATATAAAGAATAAAATTATCACCATAAAACATGCTTATTTAACTTCTACATGGAAGTTAAATTTTTTTAATTTTTTAATGGTGAGAAAAATATCAAGATTAATTTAAAATCAAATTTGTGTCTTAGGGAATAAAGAAAAATAAACCTCTCATACCCACATATATACTCATATATACAGATCTGCACCAGCCAGGCTGAAATACAAAGTTATACATCCTCATAGTCAAGGTACTTTGAAAGTGGGGAATAATAAGAAACTAAATTATTGATATGGCATATAATTTGGGAAGATCACTTTAAACTTATAATAAATCTTTAGTAATGTAATTGTTTTTTTTTTATTTAGGTTGGTGGGTTGGATGGCAGTAATGCTTCAAATTCAATTTGGATTTCCAAAACAAAGATACCATTTAAAGCTTTTCTTTCTCTAGCTTCTCTAAATCCTATAGGCTTTTCCTCTCTGGATTTCCAAAACAAAGATACCATTTAAAGCTTTTCTTTCTCTAGCTTCTCTAAATCCTATAGGCTTTTCCTCTCT
>NC_022013.1:55913316-55918527 GCF_000317375.1 Microtus ochrogaster
GAAAAAAAAGAAAATAATAAGTAGTACTGGTGCTAATGGGCATTTATTTCTCTTTCCATGCTTCTGTAACTCATTATTGTTCTCGTTCACATCATTACTGGTTGAATTATCTGCCACCCTGTGACTGCCCATAGACTGTGTGAGTGACACACAGCTGGCATAGATTGTGGTCATGTCAGAGTCTCTGGTTTTCTATTTTGCTATCGTCTGATTCTACTCCTAGAACTCTGTGAGTGCTGGCTGGCTTGTGCATAGCTGTAGAATTAATTATACCTGTTGAAGGACAGTGTGGTGCTATTGGTAGAACTTTTTTCTCATGCTGTTTTTTTTTTCTCTCTCTATTCTTTTGCTCTGGAATGTGAGCTTTTCTTTTAGAAAGTGAGTTTTAGCTCCTCTCTGTTTCCAGGATCCTCTGTCATATGTAAATAGTATCACCTCACAGTTTAGAAACCCAAAGACTACCATGATATTCCTGCCCTGCAGATACCCTTTAACGTCCCCATCACATGCCTGCTTTCTCTTCCTTCCATGTCTGCTGCCTCCCGGCCTTCATGGTTATGTCTGTGTTTCCCTCCAGTCTTCAGATGTTTCACTGGTGAGCTATAATCAGATGATTTGACAACAAAACACAATTATAAAGTCAGTTTGTGGATGTCCATATTTTCACCGTTGGTAAATGTAAAATGAAAGGGGTATGATGACTTCTTGTGGCTCACTTGATGTTTGTGTTTCAAAGGAAGTTGGAAATTATTAATAGTGTGGTCGTAACTTGGTTTTATTTATTATTTACTATATATCATGTAATATTGTAAACACTTCAACATATTGCTTTATTTAATCATTGTCCAGCCTAGATAAGTAACTATGTTACTATCCTCATGAATTTGTAGGCAGGAAAAATGAAGTGCACAGAAACTGTGTCACTCGCCCTGTGTTACATAGATGATAAACAGCAGCAGAGACTTCCAGCTCAAGATCTGTGCAAGTCGTTTAAAAATGAATAAACAAATAAAATATGACCCTGTTTTTCAAGGGCTTATATTTTATTTAGTATTTTTTAGTGACTATTGTCAGCTTGAATTTGAATCCTAATCCAAGGGCAGACTCTTTCATATGCCTTTTCTAGATGGCAGATTTTTATTCATATGTCCCATTAGTGATGAATGCTTCTTGACTCTAGAAACTCCCGAGTTCCATGTGTGAATGGCTCTCATCTCTGTGAGCCCAGTGTAATCTTGATGATCATACTTGATTGTCATGCTCTAGGGAACTGATTAGTCACCATTAGTATTCATCCTGTTTAGTCTTTTTTTTTTTTTTTACTCATGTGGCAAAATAATTTACTGTAGTATGGTTTTTAACAAGGATAATTTTTAGAATATCTTTAATTTATCCTTTGACAGTTTCATACATATATGCCTCGTATCTTGGTCATATCTCCTCCAGTACTCCTCTCCTACTTGCTCTGTCTGGATCCCCTAACACTCCCCCACCCAACTTCATTTCTTTTCCTTTTCTCTCTCCTCCTCATTCTGTTCTTTCTTCGTTGTCTTCTTTTTTCTCCTTTTTCCCCCCTTCTTTTTGAAATAACCTCTGAGTCCAGTTAGTGCTGTTGGCATGAGCATGAGTGTGAAGCCATCCACTAGAACACTGGCAACTTTACACCAGCCCAACCCCTAAAGAACAATGACTTTACTTCCCCCACACTCGTCAGTTGCAAATAACTCCTTAGCTAGGGGTGCAGCCTCATGAGCCCCTCCCCAGTCTATACTGGAATGTTGACTTGTTTGGTTTTGTGCAGGTAACCATACTCCTGTGAATTCAAGAGTGCTGTGGTCATGCCATGTCCAGAAGACAGCATCATTTCACAACACTCTTCTCCATCCTCCAGCTCTTGCATTCTTTCTGCCTCCTCTTCTGCAGTACTTCTGAGCCTTTGCAGGGTTGATGTGTATGTCCTATTTAGAGCTGAGCACTCAACAATCATTCCCAGCACTGTGACCAGTTGTGAGTCTCACATTGATGCCACTCACTACAGTAAAAAGCTTCTCTGACCAAGGGTGAGAGAAGCAGTAATTTATTGATGTTAACAGATATTTAGAAGGTAGTTTGAGTACATGTTCATCTAGCAAAACAGTAGTAATAGGTTCTGCCCTGTGACCTCTACAGCCATAGGCTTTTGACCAGATTTATTGTACCAGGCATGAATTCTCCTCTGTGGAACAGGCCTTGATTCCAATTAGAAGGCTGTTAGCCACCCCATAACTGTCAGGCAGTGCTCCAGTGGACACATCTTTCTTGACAGGTCAGTATGTTGGTATGCAGGGTCTGCCATTGATTAAGTCCACTGATTAAGCCTAGTAAGCCTATCTACCACCAGGGAAGACCTTTCCAGGTTAGCTCCAGCTTGTTTTTTGTTTTTTGCTTTTATTTTTCGTTTTGTTTTTTTTGTCCTGTAACCAAAGTGTGGTGTGTCTTCAACAATAGGATCTTGCCATCACTTATAGCGTGGAAACAAGAATAATGGTAATTATTAGCCTGTATTGTTTGGGGAACCTGTGCAGCCTCCCTGACTCACAGGGAGATATCCCATACCTGCCACTGAGATTTTCATTTAGTAACTCATTTCTTCTTAAGGAAACATAATCTACTGTCTTAGTTAGGTTTTCTATTGCTGTGAAGAGACACCCATGTCTTTGGGAACTCTTATAAAGGAAAAGCATTTAATTGTGTTGCTTATATTTTCAGAGGTTCAGTCCATTGTTATGGTGAGACATGGTGGTGTGCAGACAGATGTGGTACTGGAAATGGAGCTGAGATTCTTAAATTTTGACTTGGAGGCAACAGAAAGTGTCTGTCTCACTGGGTGTGGCATGAATATATATGAAACTTCAAAGCTGGCCTCTGCAGTGACACATGTCCTCCAACAACACCACACTTCCTAAGAGTGCTCTGCCTTTGGGGGACCATTTTCTTTCAAACCACCATATCTATCCACACACAATATCGCCATCTAAACTCATACCCTTCCCCCACATGTTTACAAAGTAATGGGCTTCCATACTGCTTTTTAATGCACCCTTTGTTTTGGTTAATCCTTGTAAGTGGAGACTGCACTTTCCAGAAACTGTATTAATTAGAATACTGTTTGTCCTATTATCTCCGCCTTCTTATTAACTAACTCTTACATCTTAAATTAACCCATTTCTTTTAATCTGTGTATTGCCACGAGGTGGTGGCCTACTGGAAAGGTTCCCGGTCCTTCTCCTTTGGCTACATGCCGTCTCTCTAATTCTGCGTACTCTCTCTCTATATCTCTTCCAGCCTGGTTGTATTCTGCCATGCTATAGGCTGAAGCAGCTTCTTTATTAAATAATGGTAATAAAACATATCCATAGCACACAGAGGGGAATCCCACATCATCTTCCCTTTTCTGTCTAAATAAAAAGGAAAGTTTTAATTTTAACATAGTAAAATTACATATAACAAAACAGGTATCAAACAAGAATTACAGTTAAAATATGTTTTTGTGAGTCTAAAGTTTCACATAATTTATCTTTTATCGTAAATAAGGAAAACTATAACTATTTAGCCTTCAACTCCATCAAAGACCCCAGAAGGATATAATATTATCCAAGTAAACAGGAATTGCATTATAAGCAAGTTCCAAAACCCTAGAATTGACAGAACTATCTAGCTACCTGGACAGTCACCCAAAGTTCTTCTGTAATGTTAAGACATCCATCTTCAGCCTACAGGTCTAAAGTATCTGGAAGACTTTTCCATGAAGCTGGAAATTTGAAGATCTGTTCTGTCTTGTAATAGCAAAGTTCATCAGTTGCTTTCTTCTATGTCCTGCAGAATGTCTCACAGACTCTTTTATGAAGCAGGAATCCTGGAGGATTGTCTCACCTTCTTTAGACAAGTTCAGCAGTCATTTTTCTGTGTATTGTGGGTGTGTACTCTAAGAGGATACTGAGCTCCATAAACATACCTGTAGTAGCACCTCAGGGAATCAAGGAAGTGTCCGCAGAAGGAAATATCAGCAACTAACTAAAGATAATGAGTAGTTGCTGAGATGCATGAGTGGAGTGGAGGGAGACTGCATGACTGGACTAGCAAGATCACTGGAAAAGATGAGGACACTTTGTAGTATGCTTTGGGAATTGAGGGTAAATAGCTGTTGAGAAGTGTCAGAGAGAGAGAGAGAGAGGGAGAGAGAGAGAGGAGAGAGAGAGAGAGAGGGAGGTTTGGGAAAAGAGGTTGAAGAAGAAACTGGATTCTATCTGTGGCGTCATAAGCTATTTTGAAGATTCTCCTTTTACTTTGAACCATTACCCTTTTCTCTTTTCCCCTGTGAAGCACCTTTAGTCTTTCATTTCAAACTCTTAACTTCCTACTTTACAGTCCGTCCTAAGACTTTGCTACCTTAGGACAATCTCCAAGTGTGTTGCTTATTCCCTCAGAAGTGCAGCTATTTTCATGTCTACTACTTATTTGCTGGGTTTTTCTCTGTTTTTGTCTTAATTCTTGTTAGTTTTTCACTGGTAAGATATTTTTTGTTAGAATGTAGTCATAGGTGGGTAAATTATACTAATTTGCTGATGTGTCAAATCTTAAAATTAATAATTTAAATCTTAAAATTAAAAATGGATGAAAAATATACATAATCATGGCATCAAATAAGATATCATTTATACTACTGTAATCCCAGCCCTTGGGAGGCATAGGCAGGTGGATCTCAGGAAATTCAAGGCCAGAATGGTCTACAAAGTGAGTTCAAGGACAGCCAGGACTATTACCCTGTTTGAGAGAAACAAAACAATATATATTAACAATTTATGAAGATTTTTGCCTTGGATTTGGAGAACATCAGTCCTGAAATTTGAATTAGTAGTTACAGAGAAAACAATCTTGTGAAAATGTCCTATAGTCTATATGGCGAGTTCTGAGTTCTGGGAATATTTGCTGAAAAATAGAAGCTTAAGTAGATACCCTATTTTTCTCTTCATAGTGGTTGAAATCCAACATACTTATTTTTACATATTTAATGCACAAAATTTAGCTTCATTTCTAATATGACAATGGCCATCATATTGGACAAGTAATTTCTAAATGCACTATGTTAAATATGTAGATTTCATGTGCTTGTCATACTTGAGTAACTGTCTGGAATTATGTGCAATGTGGATATAGTAACTTTTAAGCTAT
>NC_022013.1:55919261-55922517 GCF_000317375.1 Microtus ochrogaster
TGCTCTTAACCTCTGAGCCATCTCTCCAGCCCAGTAAAGATGATTTTTTTGGCAGTATTAGAAAACAAAGAAATAACTTCATCAGCTTTAACTGGTGGAGCACTGAAGAGATGATAGTTTAAGAGTGTGTTTACTTTTGGAGTTAATGTGGCTTCATGACTTAGCTGTGGATCTAGAACAGTGTGCCTTATAAGATGCCGCCCCAAATCAGAAGAGAAGACCATTACAGAAAAAGGTGAGCATAGTTCTGTCACGTTCACCTTCGACCAGCAAGGAAGACGCAACACTCGGAGCTCTTCTTGCAGCAGTTTATTCAGGACCTTGTCTCTTTCTCTCTCCCTCCCTCTCTCTCCGGACAAACTTCTCTCAGCCCTTAAAAAGGCACGGGCCGCCAACCCCGGATTGCCAGGTGGGCACTGCCCATAGGTCCACGCATGTGCAAGCAGCTGACAATCATTGCGTGATCACAGCATAAGTCAGGTCTTAGCCATAATTAGGAGCTGATTATCAGATGTGGCTCCACGCTGCTCTCTACATAGTTCTAATAGCTAGAGCCTTGCTAAGAGTATTTTCTTTTTCTTTTGGCTCTTAAGGAAGCTTTATTCAGCCAGTGTGTGAAATACATGAAGTGGGTGGGGTTAGGTAATCATAGAAGATAACAGTTTTACCAACAGCTAAAGGGATTGTATTTTCCACCTGGGACTGAGATGAGTACAAAGGCATTGTGGAACTAACTGATCTGTGAAAATTGCTACAATAATGTTGTACCTTTCCTTTTTCTTTCTTCTTATATTGTCTATCTTTTCCTTCCTTCTTCCCCACCCTTCCAGAGGCTCTCCTTATAGAGAATCCCCTTTGGGTCATTTTGAAAGCTATGGAGGGACCCCCTTTTTCCAGGCTCAGAAGATGTTTGTAGATGTGCCAGACAACACAGTGATACTGGATGAGATGACCCTCCGACACATGGTCCAGGACTGCACAGCTGTAAAAACACAGTTACTCAAACTCAAGCGTCTGTTGCATCAGGTGAGTGTGTAATGATTATTCCAGCGCCTCCTTTGTAACTTGAACAGATTGGCTTTCTAAAAAAGTTACTTGTGTTTCTAACATGTTCAGTTTCGGGTAGAAACAAAACCTATAAATAGTACATGCTTTGAGTTAATCTCCAATACCAACGAAAGAGAAAAAACATAGAACTCTTGGTAGAGACGAAAGGAAAGCTTTACATAGACAGTACTTCTATTGTAAGATTTCTGAAAGAATTGTAGTGGTTAATTGAACAGTTATCAGAAATATACTGGCCATTCAGTAACTAATATAGTTTCTACTTAATGGCAAACAGGATTAATTTGATTTGTGTTTGAGACATTGAGTACATGTTTTCTTTAGAAAGTCTAGACCCATAGTAGCAATAGGGCTTGAATAAAGTCACAGGATAAACTGATAGAAAGCCTCAGATTGTGATGGATCTACTCTACACAGGAAAGAGAAAAAGACGAGATCTCCCGAGTAACGTGGGAGTGTGGGGTTCATGGGAAAGGGTAAAAGCAGAGAGGAGAGGAAGGAAGGGGACTGGAGAAAAATGTATAGTGAAACAAAAAACAATAAAAAATAAATAAAAGAATACCTTCTTTGTGTGAATATTTAGTGTTAACAGATAAAAAAGAAATAGAGTACCAATTTTAAACTATAGATAGCTTTTATGTGGTTTTAAATCTATTTTTTTTTTGCATTTGATAGTCAAACCAAATTTAAAAACCTTAGTTGAAAAAGAACAGCATGACTGCTCAGTTTGCTGTCTGGGTTGCTTTTCTCAGGATGCCTTTGCATCATATTGACCAGGATCCAAGTCTTGGAATTCCTGTGGCCAACAAAACCAGACTCATCTGTCTGCTCAGTAAAGGCTAGCTGAAAGTAAAGCTTGGCTCCTAATAGCTGACTCTGAGAGTAACAGTTCTAAGCAATGTATGTTGTTTCACAGTTCTTGGTTCTGGTTTTTCTGAACTATTGTGGCTATGCAATACCTGTGGAAGCTTTTGTGTGCTAAGCCTGGAGAAAAGAGGGTAGAGAGCATCCTTTTGGAATCTGTGATGTTTGGACTCCTCCTATGCATGCAAGGATGGGATGGTAGAAATGTTAAGAAATAACTGTAACTAACAGGTAGGCTTTGCTCCATAGGGTTTCTCTGCTGGCTGGTCTGGGAGGAAGGTTTTCTGGTCATGAGCTTTAGTTCCAACAGTACAATGTGGTAGAAAGGATAAGACATAGCTAAAGTACACTAGATACCTTCTGTGAGATAGTCATTGTTTTAGAGTATATTCCTCAGTGATAAGGCATTATTAAATATCAGCTGATAAGACCAGGTCCTAATGATCCATTCCATCAATAATGAAGTGAAGATGATACCTGAGAGAAGAGGTGATGAGTATCCTAGGGACTGAAGAACTTAATGTACGTGAGGCTGTGAAGCCCTGAGAACTTCTTTTCTCTCCCTTGAGTCTCCAAATGTTAGAGTGTTCACATTGAGCACATGGACTGGTTGTTTATGTAGTGAAACCAAAATTGTGGGGTTAAAATTGCAGAATACTTTTTTGATATCTTTAGAGATATCTAGTTGCAAGATAAATTAAAAACCGCATCTAAGATTTTATTTAACTGTCTCTTACATTTTTCCTTTAATTAAAAAATGCTTATTATTGTATTTGTATGAGTAACATGTATATAACCGTGTGACTGTGGGTGTGAATGTGTGACGATGTCTCTGTGCCGGTCAGAGGGTCACTGTCAGGAGTTGACTCTGTCCTTATTACCATGGTTCCAGGGCTCAAACTCAGATCATCTTTACTTCCTGAGCCAGCTTGCTGCTGCCCCCTTTTAAATTTACTAAAATATCATCATGAAGTATATAAACTGTTTGTTAAGCTCACATACTATGTGAAGGCTTGATGAGAAATATGAAATAGATCTTTATGTGCCTTTTATACCTGAGTCAGTCTGTTGTATGAACAAGTTACTGACCAGAGTTTCTGTAGCTCTGTTATGTATGACTTTATTTTGCTATAGTCTGGAACTGTATCTACTAATTCCTGGATGGTACATATTCTTTTGCTTGATACATGCCCTCAGTTTGCTGGAGTATATCCTTAATTTATTTATTTATTTATTTATTTGGTTTTTCGAGACAGGGTTTCTCTGTGGCTTTGGAGCCTGTCCTGGAACTAGCTCTGTAGACCAGGCTGGTCTCGAACTCACAGAG
>NC_022013.1:55922617-55925425 GCF_000317375.1 Microtus ochrogaster
AGTGCTGGGATTAAAGGCGTGCGCCACCATCGCCCGGCTTCCTTAATTTATTTTTTAACAGAAGATGATGACACATTTTTAATTACTTCATAAAGAAAAATCTTTTTATTCTATACTCATATTTGATTGATAGTTTATAACTTTGAAAAATTTGGCTAAAGTTAAAGAAAGAAAAATAGAAGATGTTGCTTTTCTAAGATCTTGCTTTAGCTCTTCTGGAGTATGCTACAGTCTGACCCCAATTTTCATTGTATTTTGTCTTTTTTTAATCTGGTTGTGTGTTGGTGGCATATACTTCAATCCCTGTATTCGGGAGGCAGAGGCAGGCAGATCTCTGAGTTTGAGGTCAGCCTGGTCTACAGAGTAAATTCCAGGATAGCTAGGGTTACACAAAGAAACACTGTCTCAAATAAAAAAAAAAATCTGTGCTGTTGACTGAGGTTTTCTGTCCTGCCCAGTCCTTGTTCTGCCTGGTTCCCACAGTTGTTAAGTCCCAAAGAAATCACACAGAGGTCTACATTAGTTATAAACTGATTGGCCTAGTATCTCAGGCTTCTTAATAACTCTTAGAACTTATATTAGCCAATTATTCTTATCTATCTTAGCCACATGGCTCAGTACCTTATTCAGCGAGGAAGACACATCTTGCTTCTTCTCTGGCAGGCTCACAACTGCAGAAAGAGCTTCCTTCTTCCCAGAATACTCCTGTTCTCATTGACCCGCCTCTACTTCCTGCCTGGCTATTAACCAATCAGCATTTATTTAAAACATAATTGACAGAATATAGACGATTGTCCCACACCAAGAGATTGAAGGTCTTTTAATTTCAATGTGCTGTGGTTTCAAGGTGATTTTCATTGTGAATTTGTTATAATTGGTTTTCATTTCATGTCTCAGCAGTTACTGGGTTTTTTTTAATGATTTCTTTTGGAATTCATACAGTGTAACAAGTTATGACAGTAGTTATTTTCTCTTGTGTTTCTGGAATTGCTAGTAATCAGAAACTTGGACTTCCAAATAAAATCTCATAATCTTTTATTTTGTTGACATTACCATTTTGGGGAAATTTACTATGCTTTTGGTGTATTTATCTAATTTTATATTCCAGTTCTGTTTTTATTCAGCTGCCTGCAGTATTTCAGTTTCTCAAACTTTATTGTATACAGTTCCTTATTCATACAAACTAGTCATTGCCTTTTTAAGAAGCTTACTAAGTAAAGAGCTTTCTGGCCTTCTTTATTAATAATTCTGAGTGTATTTTTTATTATGTCTTTTTAAAAGGATCATTTTTTCTTTATTTTTCTTGTCTTTTCTAATCTTTCTTTAAATATATTATGATTACTTATTATTATTTATTAGTATTTCAGAGTGAGAAATTAAGAGTTGGTTTTGGACTCTGTACATGGGTCAGATATTCTAATTATCTGGTCTTCATTTTAAGGTGTTGATTGGATGGATGGGCTCCAATGGTCCTCAACAATGCTGGTCTTCATTTTAAGGTGTTGGGTGGATGGGCTCCCAGTGGTCCTCAGCTACAGATAAAGGGTTTTCTTTCTAATGTGCCTATAGCATCTCCATAGAAGGAACCTCTGGTTTTTGCTTAGGAAAAGAAAAGAAATTTTATCAATTACTTTTATGACTTTAACAGCTTCCTTGCAGATTGTAGAGCATCATGATAGGGAAGGCATAGTGGAGCAGTTCAGTTCTTGGCAGCAGATTTGTGCCAGAGGTTTCTCTCATGATAGGTTAGTGCTAGAACCAGGGACACGCTAACTTCTGAGGCCTACCTCTGTTACTGGCTTCCACTTCTTAGTCCCCACTCCTAAAAGTTCCACCCTCTGCTAAAATAAGCCACAGGTGGAGAATGTAAATTGCAAATATGAATCTGTGGGAGGTATTTTGGAGTCAGTCTGTAACATCTGGATATTTTATTTTATTTATTATGCAGAATTTTATTAAGTTTTAGTATTAATATATCCTTTTGGTGTGGGGAGACAGGCAGGGTCTTTCTATGTAGCTTTGACTCTCCCGAAACTCCACATTCAGGCCAAGTTGGCCTTGAACTCACAGAGATCTGCCTGCCTCTGCTTCCCAAGTGTGAAACACATAAGAGAACAGTAAGAGAGGAAAAAACCACAAGAATAAGAAGGTTGTACATTCTTAAGAAAAATAGTGAACTCTCTTATTAGCTCTCTAAGCAGAAGGCTCAGAAAATAGTGAGAACTAGCCAGGGATTTTGGTGCTCACTGTCTTTGTTTCTGAGGCTCGATGCACATTCTAGGAAAGCTCTTACGGGGCAGTGTGGAGTGAAGGTGTGAAGGGAGCTCCCTGCTCCTGTGTTCCATCCACCACTCCCAGCCTACTGACCAGCTCTTGGAATCTGTTTTGTTAAAGTCCTGTTTATGAGTTCGCACAAAGTCCTTCCCGTATAAATGTTTAAAACTGGTAACTGGTTTATTTGGCCTTTAACGTTTTTTTATTTGTTGTTTTGCACAGCTGAGGGTTACTTTATAATTTAAATAGGAGTTTTGTACATCTCATTCTTCAGCTCTTACAGTTGTGTGGGACAGGAAGGATAGTAGTTGTAATGTTATCTTGATAGCCAGAAATGGAGACCTTGCGATTTGTCTCTTGGTCACTGTGTGTGTGTGTGTGTGTGTGTGTGTGTGTGTGTGTGTGTGTATTTGTATCTATCTGTATAGAGTGTATTGTTTAACTATAGCTTTGCATTATTTTAGGTTGATATTTTGTTTTATTACATGATTTATGGAATCTTTTTTTTTTCTTTTTTTTTGGGGGGGGGGGTTT
>NC_022013.1:55925525-55927438 GCF_000317375.1 Microtus ochrogaster
CAGAAACTATATTAATTACAATACTGTTCGGCCAAATGATTCAGGCATATTTATAGGTGTCTCCTTGACTCTGCCTACTTTCTCTCTTTATCTCTGTTCCCGATTTCTTGCCTGGCTTTGCTCTGTTAAGCCATTGACCGAAGCAGCTTTATTCATTAACCAATGGTAATAAAACACAGCATACAGAGGGGAATCCCACATGTCATTGTCTTGATGCACGTTCTCCATGCTGAGCTGTCTTTCCTACCTACAAAGTAATCCTAGTGTTTTGCTTTTCTGTAAAGTATTGATTTCATTTGTTAGATAATATGAAAGCATTTTGGGATTTAAATGGGAGTAGCATTGAGTCATTAAGTACATTTCAGGAAAAATTGATCCCTTAGAATATCTCTATGTCCATGAACATATGTTGGTAAGTTGATTTTGTTCCTTAATTTTTTGTAGATTAGTTTAATACTATTAAGTTTACTTCTAAAACTGAAAGTTTTATTGCTGTTTGTGTTACCAATTTTTTGTTTTTCCCCCCCTCACTGAAACTGTTTGTGTGTGTGTGTGTGTGTGTGTGTGTGTGTGTGTGTGTGTGTGTATACACACACATGCAGGGTGATGTTGGACCAACTTTGAGGACCAGACTGGCTTTAAACTCATGATCCATCTGCCTTAATCTTGAGTGCTAGAATTTCAAGTATATTTTTTTAAGATAAGTTTCTTGAAGTTCATGAGGTAGGTTTTCTGCATTGAGCCAAATATTAAAGTATATTTCCTACTAGCAAGCATATGCTCAAAATTACTTTGACTATCCAGGCACTTGTGGTTCTATGTACATTTTAGGGTTGATTTTACTAATTTTCTGAGGGAAGTCTCTGGCATTTAGATAGTGATTGCATTGAAAATGTTGATTGCTGTGGGCAGCTCTGGTGAGATACACACCAGAGAAGACTACTCAGATAACAGGTTCAAGCCGATAGAGTCTTCATTAGCTGGCTGGAAACAATGCTGGGTGTTCAGACCTGAGTGAAGTCCTGAGCCTTTCTCAAGTTGAGCGTTTAAGTACAAAGTCCTCATCCTGGGTTGACACATCTCAGCAAGAATAGTTAATTAGAAGTAGAACTACAGAAGCCAGAAAGCAAGAATGGGACATTTAGGATCTTTCTTAGAACCATAGTCTTTGCTGGATTAGGTCTTTGTTCTCCTTTGGCACATATTAATGTCGATATGCTGGATTTCAAGGCCTGAATGGTACTTCCATCATGCCGTCCTTGTGCTAAGGTCTCAGGGCCTGTTATAGTATGAAAAGTTGAGAATTATAATTGTTTGCTTGAGCTGCCTAAATTGTTACATAGATGTCCCCAGAGGGTACTCTGCTTATTTTAAGGTTATTTTAATTGTTATTTTTATCACTCTCCATACTCTATCAAGTACTATTTGAATGCCAAAGACTGTGACAATATCAATGTTAAAGTCAATGCATTATTCTTAAAACTATAGGTTAAATCTAGCTGTGAGTGTTGAAATGGGTTCTGTTTCTAGTCATGTAAACCAATATAAAATTATTGATCATTTCATGCAGTAAGAATAAGCACTATTTAGTGGAACTTGTCATATTACTATGTGTACAGATCTGCATGCATACATATCTTGTATGCATAGGTAGAGTAGCTGGACGTGACAGGAAGTTTACTTCATTCTGTGTTTCATGTCCTACTCCCACAGAAAACACCACATTAGGTAGGTAAACAGGCGTATACTTAAAGCAACCACTATCTTAGCAGCATTGCGTTTGAGGCTCCTGAAAATGAGTACAAAATTGGAAATATTAATGGGTTTGCGGACATCAAAAGAGACCAGGAGAGAAACAAAAATCAACAAATAAACCGTTAGTGAAGGATACAGTACTAACACAGAACAGTGAA
>NC_022013.1:55927538-55931611 GCF_000317375.1 Microtus ochrogaster
GAGAATGGGAAACAGAAAAGCACTGAAGTATTACTAAGAAAAATTTTAAAAGAAATGTTGAGTTCACTAAATAGTACACACCACTAGGATAGAACAGATTGCTTGGAGCTGAGTGTTTTTAAAATACCAAACCGAGAAAATTAGAAGAAAAATTGTGTGTGTATGTTTTCTTCCTTCCCTTTCTCTTCCTTCCTTTCTTAGTGTTTTGGGCACTGGTGTTAAACAATGCTTAGGTGCTCCAAGCTGGTGAACTTCATATCTTAGCTCAGCCCTGAATGTTAGGATTATAGGCATGCATGACCATGCCTAGCTAAAAGTAATGTTTTTAAGTGTATGTATGTGTGGTGGGGAGGGTAGTATAGAAAAAGACATGTCCAGATTCAGAGATGCGTTAATCAGGTTTAATATTAAATTTAATTTAAACAAAGGTTTATGGATAGTATTTTCTTAAAATATTATAATGAGGAGTTCCATACATTTCAACATTCTAATATTTTTTAAATGTTAGGTATTTTTCTTCTGCTTAAGATGCTTTACCTAGCTACAGTGAAACCCTGTCTCGAAAAACCAAAAAAAAAAAAAAAAGATGTGTTATTTCTACCATCTGTTAAGATCAGTTAATTTCTGAAAAACTGAAAATCAGGCTTTATAAAGTCTCTACTTTTTGCATTATCAAATGTTGCTTGAATTACTAGATTTTTTTAGATACCACAGATCAGTTATGGACATTAGTACTCAAAATTCTTAGTTGACGTTGTGAACTGTATTCAGTGTGCTTTGCCTGTTCATATAGCTTTGAACTTACAAACGAACTGCCCAGCAACTTTTGAAATTAAAAAGAAGCTCTTTCCCCTTCCTCTGCTTCCTTCTTGAGATGCCTCCATGGCTGGCTCTAGCTTGTCTGAACACAAAGCGGCTTTGTTGACATCATTGATGATGCTTGTCCGCTGAGGCTACTCAGAGCTCCCAGAATCTTCTCCCAGAATCTTCTGCTGACTATCTCAAGTATCAATGTCTGTTGCAGCTGCTCTGAAACTCATAGGAAGACCCCAGGTTTTGCAAACTCATGGGAGAACTTCCTGGGTAAGATGGCATTACCAGGTTTTCCAGTGGTTAAATGTGGAAGTTCTGTATCACACTGGAAGTTTACTTTCACACTGTCTCAAAAAAAATAAAACACTGGAAGAAGGCTGACTGACTGTAACCATTTCATGCTTTTAGATGAGAAGGCGTATTCATCTTTAATAAAAAGCCAGTGTGGACTGGGGATGTAACTCAGTGGGAGAGTTCTTGCCTACCAGGAACAAGACCGTGTATTCAACTCTCAGTTTGAAAACATCTTTTTTTTATGATTTATTGATGAATACATTAACATTATAAGCACATTTGGAATTCAAAATCTAAAGAAACTGCTGATACCTCACTTGGTAAAAATGCAGAATATTTGGGCAGTCAGTTCACTGAATTGCTTGTGCTTTGTTCAGTTGGTACGCTATGATTGTGTAGAATACTCCAGTGTCTGGCATAAATGTGTGTTACTGCCTTATTGTGTATAATGTGAAGTAAAAAAATCATGTGTGAAGTTATTTCTTTGTATTAGTTATTATATTGATTAATTTATTAGGTGTGTGTGTGTGTGTGTGTGTGTGTGTGTGTGTGTGTGTGTGTGAAAGCAGAGGGCAAAACACAACCTGAAAGAGTTTGTTTTCTTATTCCACCGTGTGGTTCCTGGGAATTGAACTTGGGTCGTCAAGCTGAGTGGCAAGTGCTCTTACTGCTAAATCATCTTTAAAAATAAAATGTTTTCAATCCATGTATAATTTTCTTCCTTATGTTTCTACATGTCTCATAAATATTTTCTAATTTTGACCCAGATACTGTTATCTTACTCAAGGTTGAATAGAGACTGCCACTGTGTTTTTATTTAAAAGAGAAATAATCTTACTAATTAATTCAGGTGGAGAGTATGTAGATGGTCATTAATCTCTTGTGCTTTGATATAAGTAAAAACCTATTTCCCCTTTGATCTTCTAAATCTAAATTGGCAGGCTTTAAAAGATAGAAGGCAAAATTTTTAAAAAAATAAGATGTAGAAACAATTTAGTTTCCCCCAGTTTTTACAATATTAGTTTGGAGATTGGAGAGACAGCTCAGTTGGTAGAGTGCTTGCCTACCATGCATGAAGCCCTGGTGGTGGCATTTTGCCTGTGATCCCAGCACTCTGGTGAGTCAGGAAGGCCTGGAATTCAAGGCCATCCTTAGCTATGTAGCAGGTTTGAATGTAGCTAGGGCTACATGGCACTGTCTGGGGAAAAAATGAATATAAGGGGCTTTGGTTTTTAAATTGACTTCTAATCTTACTACCCTAATAATAAAGAACAGTGTTGGTATGAAATAAATTCTTAAGGATGTGTCAGTACCTTTGTAGCCTAGAACAGGAGCTTGACAGTTTGCTGTCGACTGTAGAAGCTAAGTTTTTGAGGCTATAATGTATATTCAAAAGTATTACAGGTGGAGTCATTACATAACACCACCAGTTTGTAACTTCTGCCTTCTTTGTACTCTGCTTTATTTGGTGACGTGTCTCCCCACTCCATCTCTGCTCAGCTATCTTCCTCCTTAGCATTGCTTTTTCTTCCCAAAGTTCTGCTGTGTAGCACAGACTGCCTTCTGACCCCTTTCTTCAGTGTCCTATGTGCTGGGATAACGGGCATGTGCTGAGATCTTTTGCTTTTGTTATGTGATTACATTCCTTTTAAGTAATTGAGCTAGCCATGCGTTTATAGAATTAGTCCCATTTGCTCATGATATATTTTGCTTTTTAGATAGGTTGAATCTGATTTTCAGTGTTATGTTAAAGAATCTTGCATCTTTTTTGTGAAGAATATTGATTATATCTTACACTATTTTTGTCTTTTCAGGGATGTGGACTGATAGGATCACTTTAAACTTTAAAAATTTTAAAATTTAAACTCATTTTCAGTGGTAGTCATAGGCTTACACAGGGTATTTGTTTAATCTCAAATAAGTTTTAAAACTTTCTATTTTTAGAGAAATTTCACCATTTTATATAACTTCTCAAATTTGTATACATAGAACTGTGCATTTGATCATCTCTTGATTTTCAACACCTGAGAGATTTTAGTGACCCTACATATTCACTCCTGGCACTAGTTTTGGTCCATGTTCCCAGTCCACCTTTGGCAGTTGTGCCACATTCTTTCATAGTTTCTAAAGAACTATATAGAATATATATTCTATTATATATTTTTGTTTGTTTGTTTATTTCTGTTTTTGAGACAGGGCCTCTATATAGCCCTGGTAGAGGCTGCCTCGCTGTTCCAGGTTCTGGGGTTAAAGGCAGTTGCCACCACACACCTGGCCAAAGAAACTGTTATTGGTCTTATTGATTGCTTGTTGCTTCACTGTTTCCTGCTTTCTTCCTGTTTGGTTTCTTTTCTTTGGTTGTCCTTGGTTTATTGTGTTCTGGTCAGTGGTGTGACTCCTGTTCGTTTAGGCCAGCCTTCCTCACCACCTCTGTCCCTTAGCATTGCTTTAGTTGTAGTCCATAACCTTTGGGCTGTGGCATCATTCTCTTATTTACCTGTGGCTTCCTCTTTAGAGCAGTGCATGGTTGGTGGTTTGCTTTCCTTTCCAGCTGCTGAGAGTCTCCCTGTTATTGAGGTGAACCCCTGTCTTTACAGGATCTAGTTTGTGTGTTCATTTCTTGGAATCGAGCAGAACTCAAGCTCTCAGCTCCTGTGTATCATGCTTGCCTATTTCTTCTGTGACGTCGGTGACTGAATATGACACCTTCAGTTATTGACCGCACACACTCCTGAGCAGACAGTTCATTCCATTTTCCTGTCAATGTTTTTTTCTCATATGTAAACATATGATTTGCATTTCCCTGATTGCTAAGGAGGTTGAGAATGACCTTAAGTGTCTTTTGGCCATTTGAACTTCTTTTGTCGAGAATTCTCTGTTCAGTTCAGTGCCCCATTTTTTAATTGGGTTAATTAGCATTTTAAAGTCTAGTTTCCTGAATTCTCTATATATTTTGGAGATCAGAC
>NC_022013.1:55934354-55976427 GCF_000317375.1 Microtus ochrogaster
TTTTTTTTTAAATCCCTCATCTTGGCTGAGCTCTCTGTTTTCTTTCACCCAGAAAACCAGGGATTGATTGATTGATTGATTGACTGATTTTTGCCCTCCTGCATAAGTCCTACAACTATACTCACAGCCACTGCAAAACAGTATTGCTGTGTTTTTTCCTATTCTTTGGGGGTTTTGTACAGTAAGCAGGCAGATATTTGGAAATAGGCTAAATTTTCAGAGCCTTCTTTTTTCTCAGATATACTTTTTTTGTAAGAATTAACCCTGATTTAATGTGTCATGTCATTAGAGTAGAGATGAATTTATATTGAGATGTGTCTTGTAAAATTATCACTTCATTCTTACCTTCTTCCCTTTCTCTTTATTTTAAAACCATTTTCAAAATTTAATATTCTGGGGCTAAGGGATCTGGTTCAGTCAGTCAAACACTTGTCTTGAAAACACAAAGCTCGGATCCTTGATCCCTAGTACCCATGCAAAAATGTCAGGGTGTGGTGGCCCTGGCAAGGCAGAGTGAGCAGGCTATCCCTAGCCTAATTGATAAATTGCAGGTCAATGGAAGACTGCCTCAAAAGAAATGAATGTCCTTCCTGAGGTAGGCACATGTGCATATCTCTCTCTCTCTCTCTCTCTCTCTCTCTCTCTCACACACACACACACACACACACACATACACATACACACACAAATTCTGACAACTTTTGCGGTTACAGGATACTGCCTCTCAGGTCTTGGTGTCTGTAATATCACTAGTAGAAATGTAGTTTATCCAGTGCTGAGGATCTGGCAAATGCTTGCTAGTTTTAACGGCAATTTGTATTGCTTGTTAAGCTTTGCAAAATATACATTCTTCAGCCCACTGTATAGATTCTGATTGTATAAGTATGATCTATAAAAATAGCCTAAGTTTCCCCTTTCTGTATACAGACACTTCTGCCTCAGTTCAGGTAAGTCCATGGTCATGTGAACTCTGAACACATGTGACTGAGGAGAGTAACATTCTTGATGCTGTTAAAGTTGTGTTGCGCTCCTCCAGCTCAGTTCCTCAGCGTCTCCTCTGGCTCGTTCTGCACTGCTTTATCTTTCTTGAGATTGTCTCTATGAATCATGGACTTTTTTTTATTAGTAAGTCAGTTCAGTAAAGACTAGAACTTAATTTACATTATGGTGTTTATGGACAAAATATTTGTTTTTTACATTTTTCTCTCCAAAGTATATTCTGTAGTTAGTAGAGTACTAAAGATGTACCCATCATAAGCTTGAACCTAGTATGAAGTTTATATAGCACCATCTCAATAAGACATAGGTTTTCAGCTTCCTCTTATGTGTCCCTCGATGTTCCTCTCAGTACCTTTGTCTGTATCTATCCTGATTTCCAGCACTGTATATCATTTGGCCTTTTTATTAGATGTCTTATGAAGAGTCATGTGATACATGGTCTCATGTATCTAGTATTTAATCAAATGATTTTTGTGGCCAGGTTTTAATGAGTTTTAAAATACTATTTCTAAGTTGTTTATACTCTAAACCAAAGAAGATTCAATTGAATTTCCTGGGTTTTTTTTTTTTTTCTGAGTTAATTCTAAGTGTCTTTAGGATGTTTTCCTATAGTCCTTTCCTAACTCCAACCATTCAGTGTTCTGCTGTTTCCTCAGTGTAGAGGTGAGAGGAACTTCTGACATTTTTTCTCTTGTTCTGTCCAGTGTTTAAACTAGAGGCAGTTGTGGTTCAAGTGAATGCTGGAGATTTTCGTATTAATCTTTCATTTTTTTTACCGTTCTTTCCTGGTAGCATGATGGAAGTGGATCATTGCATGATATTGAGCTATCATTGCCATCCAGCCCAGAGCCAGAAGAAGGAGATCAGATATATAAGGTATGGCTAGGGAGTTATGCTGAAGATTTCCAAGTTTTTACTATAAAAACAATATAGTAATAACATTTTAAGTTTTGAATAATAGAGGTATTAAGAACCTAGAGCTTTTAGCAGGTCGTAGTGGCATATGCCTATAGATCTCTTCAATCACTAGGCTGATTTGAAGTCTGCCTGTGCTACACAGTGGTGAACCCTTGAACAGGTCAGCTCTTGCAACGTTGTAAGATACTGCCACAAAAATGTCTGAGCTCATTGGCCAAATACTTGTTTAACATCTACAGGTTGTGAGTCAGATTAATCCCTACTACAGAAAACAGGTCAACCTAGAGCTTTGCATTCTGGGAAAACAATCAGGTTTCTCCAAATCTTTGCCACTGAATGAAACTAAAATGTTAGCCCTGTTAGGCTGTGGGATAATGGTCTTGTACACTGTAAATATGTCACTTGTATGGTTTAATAAAATGCTAATTGGCCAGTAGCCAGGCAGGAAGTATAGGCAGAACAACCAAAATAAGATCATTCTGGGAAGAGGAAAGGCTCAATCTGCAGACGTTACCTAGACACAGAGGAAGCACAATGAGAATGCCTCACTGATAAAAGGTACCAAGCCACATGGCTAACACAGATAAGAATTTTGAATTAATGTAGGATATAAGAGTTAATAAGAAGCCTGAGCTAATAGGCCAACCAGTTATAACTAATATAGGCCTCTATGTGTTTCTTGGGACTGAATAGATGCGGGACCAGGCATGACAGAAACCTCTGTCAACACTGTGATACTTAAATTTAAACTATCCCTTATCACTTGGAAAGTAATTTGCCCCCGTGTTGCTACTGTTGCTTATAACAGTGAATGATAATTCTCAAAATAAGGTTTCCAATAAAATTAGAATGGTAGGAGGTACTTCATATATTCATAGAATTGATGAAATATTCAGCTAATGTGTTTATCCCTTCTGTGTTTGAAAATCTAATTATAGAATTTGTGCATGTTTTAATAATTAATGGAAATATTTATAACTCTCATGATCTGTAGATTTTAGTGGATTTTTACAACTATTTCTCAAACATACACAGAAATTCTTGATTCATTTAATATTTCCAAGATAAGGCATTTACATTTCATTTCCAAGCTGTAATTGCCCATGTTTGCTAGTCATTGCAATAACAGATAATCTCTGAACATTAATGACCTAACTTAATTGCACATGGTCTGTATATCAGCTGAAATTCTGTTTCATTGGTCTTCAATGGAAGAGCCCAATTGAGTGATCCACTCTGTGGTATGACACAGCATTGTCATATAAAGGAAGAAGAACTTTGAGAAATTCTTAGGAATTCTGTGACAGATGCTGCTTCTACATGATTCAGGTGGCCTAGGCTAAAATACTAGACAGGGAAGCATAGGCTGCTTATAGGTGTCTGAGTAATTCACCAAGAACCAGACGAAATACGAAGCGATCATAATCCTAAGAATATAGCACAGTAGTTACATTGGACTGCCAGTCTGCCTTTTCCGTTGGTGTCTACCTGTCATCGCTCGGTCACTTCCGGCTGTGGGTTTGCATGTGACTGGTAGTGAGGTAGTGTTCTACATCAGCAGATCTGCGGAAGATTGTGGCTTATTTAGAAAACCGTCTCATGATTGCAGTTTAAAATCAGTGATTTAGATGACCCCAGAGAGTACCTAAATTTTCTTCAGCTTTCTGACTGACATTTTTTCTCACAGATTAAACATTTTCTTAGATTTTGTAGAAAGAATTAATTTTGAGACAAGGCCTTCTGTAGTCCAGGATGCTGTGTAGCATGTTGTGTTGCTGATGCTAGCCTTGAACTCCAGATCTTTCTGCTCTTACCTGTGAATTACAAGGATGCACCACTACACCAGCTCAAGAATTTGCTGTGAAGAGACAAAACTAATTTCAGCTTTTTACATTGCTCTGTTATTCCTGTTTCTCATTTCTAATTTGTCCATATGTTTAGTATTACATGATAGATACATTAACAATTGACATTAATTCACGTCCCTATTGCCTTTGTGTCTAGGTAATCAATTATCGCTTACATATTATTTAAGCTGGGATACAGAAGTTTATTGTGTCCTGTATTCTCCATTTCTTCTGATTCATAACCATTTTTCGTGTCACTTAAGCTAAAACACAAATTTGGGATCTTCCACTTGATGTAAATTATCAGCTCTCCTCAGGGCTGTGATCTCTTTATTGGTTCAGGCTTCTGTTCTCATCTGGAGTATCACAATGCCTTGGATGCAGTTCCTAGCCTAGTTTGTCATTATTAAAATTTTCCTCTAAACTCTCCAAGCTATCTCAAGTTTGAATCTATTATCCCCTGGCTAAGGCCATGCTTACCAGCTATGGTCCTCTCTGATGGTAGCCATTGCCTAATTTCTTAGCTAAAATTACTTCTTATTTTTTACTACAGCATGTGTGTGGCAGAACCACTGTATGTAGTTCTCTGAGTGTGCGATGCTTGTTCTCACTTTTTTTATTGTGTGATACTTTGAGTATTATTTGGGAACCAATGTTTACAATATTTCTACCTTCAGACCTTCTACTCATTTTCGAGACCTTCTTGGAGTCTATTTCCTGACAAGCATATTTTTTCCTGTTGTTTTAGTTAGGGTTTCTATTGCTGTGATGAAAACACCATGACCAAAAAGCAAGTTAGGGAGGAAATGGTTTATTTGGCTTACACTTCAGCATTGCTGTTCATCACTGAAGGAAGTCAGGGCAGGAACTCAAACAGGACAGGATTTTGAAGGCAGGAGCTAATGCAGAGGCCGTGGAGGGGAGCTGCTTACTCAAGACTTGTTTCCCAAGACTTGTTTCCCAAGACTTGCTCAGCCTACCTTCTTATAGAACCAAGGACCAGCAGCCCAGAAATGGCACCACCCACAATAGGCTGGGCCCTCCCCCACTGATCACTCAGTGAGAAAATGCCTTACAGTGTCAGGGAGGCATTTCCTTGCCTGAGGCTCCTTCCTCTGATGATTCTAGCTGTGTCCAGTTGACACACAGTACCACTCAGTATACCTGTGATGTAAAGTGTCAGTCCATAGAGTAGTGCCTATTGTCCTGCTGTGTACCTTATCTGAATGTCACCACCTGGGACATATTTTCTTTATCACTGTAGAAACCAGTCATATCTACATAAATAGTGGTTGCAGAGTGTCCCATCAAGTTGTGTGCCATGTTTCATCTGGAAAACAAATTGTTAACTTGTAAATGTCCAAACAGTGCCTTGACTGCTAGGTCTGATAGACCAGTTTTGAACTGCTCATCAGTGTCTGTAAAACAGTGCTTAGTATTTTCTGTTTCACCGACAGTTGCCACTTACATGCTAGTGAGATTTGGCAGGCTTTTTTGTTGGGGCTTTGAATGTGGTCTCATACTGTCCTTGATGTATAGTAAATTCTTCATCATGTGTTGGTGATATGTATGGTTTAGGATTTTGTATAATGAGATATATACATCAAATTCTAGTGCCTTTATTTTTTTACAGTGTAGAAATGTGTCCTTAGTATATTTATGTATCTTTCCTGTTCTCTATATTTTTCTTTTTGGTTTATGGGGTTTTTCTTCCTAAACTATCTTCAAGTCAGCTTTTATAGTCTTTCCTAATTAACCTGTGGTTTTTCCCTGTTGTTTGGATGACTTATGTCACATCCCAAAAAAACCTTTGTTTAATGTTTATTTGTGATCTTTTATTAAAATAATTGCATTAAAAAATTAAAAGGTACAATTTCTTACATGTATGTTATGTATTTTAATTTATCCACCCTAAATTTGTTTGTGTCTGAAGGAAGTGACATATTTTGCTTAGTAACAATGCATAATCATTATTTATTTACCTGTTTTTGTTCTAGAAAACTCCTTCACGAAAATATACGTTCTAATTTTAATAGTACTTTCTCAGTATATGTATATGTGTGGATAATTAAGTAGTAGAACACACTAAGGATAGGTTAACAGTACTTGCCATTTTGGAAATGTCATCAGAATATTGTTTAGCTCAACAAGGGCTTCCATGTTATAGTTATAGTATTGAATATGTCTGGATAATGAACTTGGTCGGTGCCTTTCACTTTAATTTGGTCAGTCCTTGTCAGGAAAGTGGCTCATTGCAGAACACTCCCTGGTACTTATCTGGCATATTTATTTGTTGCTGAGTTCTGAGCCAATCTGAAATTTATGCTGTCATTAATTATAATGTTCGCTTTGTCTGCCCTGCACTTGATATTTTCTGACAGGCTGCTTGTAAGTGTTCCTTGAAATTTTAGTGGAAGTTAGTTTTGCATGGTGATTTCCTTTACTATATGACCTTTTTTATTATGTTAATGCAAATGAATAATAGCATATATCTCTGTGTAGCCAAGCTCAGCATAATGCTAATTCAAATGAGATGTGACTGTTCCTCCATTTTGCCCATTGTTTGCATGGCATTTGCCATCAGGTCATGAGATCTTTCTAAAATTTTAGTAGATTTCCTCTTAGATGAACAAATAATCCATTCATTATTTAACTTCATTGACTTTATCCTTCTCATTAGAATATTTTATGTAACAGTATTTTTTCATTTTCAGAATGAAGATTTATTAAATGAAATAAAACAACTTAAAGAGGAAATAAAGAAAAAAGATGAAAAAATCCAACTATTAGAGCATCGACTTGTAAGTATTACAACATGGACTGGAAACAGGCTTTTCTTGAGGGAGTTGTGTTTGATTTTAAGACTGGGCAGAAGAGCTTCCTTCTGTTCTGGCTTTCAGAGTTTCATGTAGTGTGTTTAGAGTACGTGTGTTCCACTTAAAGGATGTGATGGAACCTTGATATGAAATGTAAAGTATTCACTTGAATGATTCTGTGTTGGTTCGTTATCAATGGCCTCTTTTGTGAGGATTTAAAATTCTCCATTTTATTTACTTTTGCTTATTGGTGCAAAGTAAATGCCTTTCTTTCAGACATGTTTTGAGAAATAGTACCTGGGACTTTTCTCTTTGTAAGTAGAGTGACACTAAGTGTTTGGCCTTGAGTCTTGTGTTATATTGAAAGGGATTCTAGGGAAATGCTTCATCTCTGTGAACGATAATAAGTGATTCCTCAGAGTTAGGGTTGACTGACTTTTCATATAATTGTTATGATTTCAAATGTTTATGAGAAAACTGTTTATATAGTACCTTGAATTCAGTTATAGGACAGTTTGTAATAATTAAAAGGCTAGGCTAAAATGAACATACTGGATAAAATCAAAAATTAAAGGAATATTTATTCAAAATCAACATTAATAGCAAATTCAGCTTTATAAAATATACTTTGATTGAGAATGTCAAGGATATAGTCTAGTGAACTCTGAGCCACTAAGGACATATTACAGGCATCCAACTCAGAAATGATAGGAGCAGACAAATCGGGTATGGTTAAAGAGGGTCAAAGGCAGTTGATAGGAATTGTGTAGAGAATTTATTTTTCAACTTATAGTGTTCAGTACGGTAAAGATCATCAAAGAGGCTTTGTAGCATCGCACAGAGGAACAGACAGACACAGTATGTGGGCTCTTTGTTAAATACCCAGTAGAGTTTTAAATGTTGTTAAATGCCCAGTAGAGTTTTAAATGTTTTAAATGTTGTTAAATGCCCAGTAGAGTTCTGTCATAGAGCCATCTAAGAAAGTCTTTAGTGCCTGCTGCTGGGACCCTTGCACTGGATGGAGAGTTAGAAACAGACATACGCTTCCTTATAAAGCACCATCACCAAACAAGTGCAGCGCCACCAAAGTCCATCTGCATTTACTTTCAGAGCATGGGCGAGGGGCTGTTAAAAGGAGCGCAGGTGAGCCCAAAGCACTCAGCCACTAGGAATTCTCATCCTGTAGCTGCATAGATGGAGTTCTCCTACGCCACAGAACACAGGGCCACAGTCATTAGGGCAGAAGTAGATATAGCTGGCTGGAGGGCACAGGAAAGAGTTACTAGAGTCTCAGGTGAATTATTGAATCCTTTACCCCACCTTACGAAAGAAGGTCATCAGGCCTAATCCTTAACGTTCTCTTGCAAGTAGTAACATCTGATGAATGTCATGGCAGTTAGGGTGGAGGGCAATACTTTACAACAGGATCAAAATAAATCAGAGAAGAGATATAATTTTTCAAAAGTATTCTTTTTATGCCTTTATTTGCTGCATATATTCTATATTTAAGTGATATATATTTTTATATGCATGAAATTATACATGCTGAGTTTTTTAGAGAGTTTAAAAGATTGTCAAGAGAAATATTGTAGTTCTCTGGCTTTATCTCAAATCTAGTCCCTGAAAAAGAGAAGACAATTGAATACACTTTGATGTTTGATGTAGGCATGTCTGTCATGGAAGGAGCCAGAACTGCATTGCACTGTGCAGTTTGGTGATACGGCTTGTTCTTCTTAACACAGCCTCTAACTGCCTGTATGTGTAGAATAAAACCATTTTAAACATCTGTGGTTTTGTTCAGGCCACCCGGTGTAACTGTCAACAGAAATCTAAAGAGGAAAAGTGTACATATGCTGATAAATACACCCAGACGCCCTGGAGAAGACTCCCTGTAAGTCACCTGTTCTGGCTTTTGTCCTTTGCTATTTTGTTGTGTTGCTTTGGTTTTTTAACCTAACCACTAATAATTTTGAACCTGCCATAGCTTTTTTTTTTTTTTTAGATGAGCTGCTTGTCCCTCGTCTCCTGGGTGTTATGTGTTTTCCAAAGCTGCTCTTGTGTGCGCTATACAAGTGAATGTGCTTGTAGTAGCTTTTCCATTCTGCATATTGTGGCCCATCTTATTTAAGTGTCTACTCTTTCCTCATTGCATGTTTTTGTGGGAGTAGTAATACCATGGTCCCACTTGTACATTAGGTCTTACTTTGAAGGTGTATGATGTAGTATATACCCTTTTGTGCTGAAACTTTTCCAAATAGGTTTTATTATTATAATTATAAACTGTTGAGGAAATTAGGAAATATTAATCTGTGAAAACATAGTTAGGGTATGACTTATTTGAAACAATAGGAAATAACCATCTAAATATTGTTTGTTGTGTTTGAAAATGTTATGTATCAAAATATATTTAGTGCTAAAAGTACCGTATTATTCACTCTGAGTACCTGAAACTCACTTTAGAATATCAGTTGTTATCCCATTATATGGAGTAGGTAATAGGTTCCTATTAATAAGAGAATGCTGGGTATACTTTGAGACTCCTTTTGTGTTCTAAATTGCAGCAGAATCCCAGTAATACAAATGAATAGAAAATATATGGGTTAATATAGTCATTTCAACTTAGATTTTATAAAATTTTTACTTTGTTTCTTTCCATATAATGTGTAATTGCCTTCTCTGTATGTGGGATGATATGATGATACAAATTAGCTGGTTTAAAGATCTTCTTTCACTGTGGTTCTTGGAGGAAAAGTGAGGAATGAGAAAAGGAAATGCACAGATGAATGCAAGCTCACTGGTTCCTAAATAGCCGAGGGAACTGCTGACTCACTAATATAAACCAGTGCAAGTTCTCTGGAGTTTGGAGGCTGTGGGAAGTCTAGGCAAATCAAGAGCTTAGCTTGGTGAAGGATGGTAAAGGTAGAACTCAAAAGAAAGCAAATGAAATACTTAGGCAAAGATAACCTAATTCAACTTTGATGTTAAAGGGTAGAAAAGTATTATGCCCAGAACCTCTACATGGGCATTTGATCTTTCCATGGTCTCCAATTTTTCCACAGAGTGTTTGTAATTTTTTAAAAAATTTATTTCTTTATTATACATACAGTGTTCTGTCTTCATGTATGCCTGCACGCCAGAAGAGGGCGCCAGATCTCATTACAGATTGCAAGCCACCATGTGGGTGCTGGGAATTGAACTCAGGACCTCTGGAAGAGCAGCCTGTGCTCTTAACCACTGAGACATCTCTCCAGCCCCTAAGTGTTTGTAATTTTAAACATCCTTGATTAGCTTTGCTGTTAAGTATAAGAAGCTTCGCTTTGTATCTTTATGGAAGTTCTTAAACTTCATAAGCACCCTGGCTCCCCTAACCTCATTGTACTGTAAACAGGATATTAACCTGCCTCCTTACTCTGGATAAAAGGAACTGGTGCAGAACCTACTCAGTACAACCCTGAGTTAATTTTTTACAGTGATCTTGGGGGAAGTAAAGGTCAGGTGTTTAACCAAGTACTATCAAAAGCTCAGACTTCAGCTTTCTCCATTATTATTTTTTAACAGTTATCACCTGGCCACATCATTCCTTTGTTACTAAATGGCCTACTAAGTTTTTATAGTAAAGAAATGGCTGAGACAGTACTATAACTTAAGACTCCTGACTACTGGTCTTTGGCTCCTTACCCCAAAGCACACTGAAGAGCCATGCAGGATGAGAGGTTTTGAAGATTAGGATGGAAGGAATGAAATGTCTCTAAGTACAGAACAGCTGGTGAAGGCAGAGGTAGGAGAGGGCGTGGCGGTATTACGTTCACAGGAGGGTGTGGCACAGATGTGTACAAAGGAAAGCAGTGAAGTTAGTGTGAAAGCTCATGTAAGTACAAGTCAGAAAATGTAATCTGTGAATAATGTAGTTTAATGGAGGTTCACTCAATGAGTAAATAAATGCTTGTTTATTTACTTCAATACTACTTAAGTATAAAGTTAGTAACAAATTTACCCTGTGATCTTTTCCTGTGCTCAATGGATTGCACTTGAAATAAGTTATGTTGGAAACAGTTCCTGTAATTATAGTGCTTTTCTTTTCATTCAAAAAGTATATGTTGTTCCAGATGTTCTTTTTAAAGGAGGAGTCTAGCTTATTTAGACGGGCATAGGTGATACAGATGTGGGGGTGCAGCACAGCCCTTGTTTGAGAATCCGTAGGTTTTTTAGGCAGAAAATTTAAAAATGAAAAGGTCAGTTAATTATTCTAGTATTAGTAAAATTTTAAAAATTAAAGCCTTTGAGAAGGTTGCAGATTATGATCTGTCTTTTCATATTTTCTCCTAACATCTTGGGACATTGCAGTGCTTTTGATGTTCTACAGTCACTTGATTATAGCATCTACACGGGCTTTCTGTGAGAATTCTAGTTGAACATTATCCAGACATGAAGAAATCTGAGTGCAGTGTAGTGCCTGAGAGACTTACTGACTGGGGTTTGTTTGAAGCTATTTAGGAGGTGAAAAGAAGTGGGGAGGTAATCGACTGACACCTCAGTAGATGGCTACCAGGGACAGCAGAATGGGGGAAAAGCTAACATTTTGAAGCCGACATGAATTTCCTCTGGAGATTTGTCTGAGTGGGATTGGGCATCTAATGGCTACAAGTAGGATATCAGAAATAGAGAACTCACAAGAAATAATAAGCAAAGAAGGAGAGGAGAGAAAAGGGAAAGCACAAGATAGATGCCCGTGTGCTTATTCTTCTGTGCCAAGCTCTGTTCGCTGAGTGTGTACAAAGACAGCATCAACCTGCCAGGTTCCTACTTACTGTGATGGAACAGTATACTTAGATGCCAGTACTCTCATTTCTCTGCACACAAGGAAGCTAAAACTGAGAAGCAACTCATTCGGATACTTGTCATGACTCAGGAATGCTGTGGGAGAGAAACCAAAGTTCATTTTATTTTGTTTTTGTTTGAGACATGGTTTCACTACTTAGCCCTGCTGCCTGATGTAGACCGGGGTGACCTTGGACTTGATAGAGTTCCACATACCTCTGTTTCCTAAATTTGGAGATTAAAGGGTTGCAGCACCAAACATGGCCAAAAGCTCATTTATATGGTATAGAGCCAGCTGTGGTTGGCACAGTCCAGTTGATCCCCGTGCTTGCAGGCTGACGGGAAAGGATGGCTACAGTTGCAAAGCCAGGCTGTGCATTTAGCAGACTGTGTTGCTCTTTTTAAAGACAGCTCTACTGATCATGCACTAGCCTCTTCTTAAGAGCAGCATTGTTTAATACTTAATAGCAATAAAAGAAAAAGACACCATGAACATGAGAATAATTGAACATACGGGGCGAGTTAGTAGAAGGAGAGAAATGATGTGGTTATCTTTAATTTAAAAATTGCGAAAATAATTTGGGTAAAATAAAAACATGGGACAGGGACTGAATTCTATTTTTCTGGAAACTTCTAATATTGTTTTAAAGGCATTTAATGATAGAAAGTCATTTGCACATTAATTAATGTCCAAAATTACCAGGACATAATTCTTTTTACCAACCAGCATTTGTTTAAACACTTTAATTTAAATAATTAAAAAAATTAACCTCCAATCTCCGTCACACAACAGAGAAGGTCTAAAGGAGAATCTATGTGTCCTGTCACATAATCAGCTAACCTGATTTACTGTCAACCAAGTGTGGGAATCCAGACTGTTACGTTGCATGGAAAGGCTTGTACATGTTACAACTTCTTCACAATTGGACCTAATTCTACTTTTCTCTTTTGGATTAATAGCTGGCTGTTACACATGAGACAGTCATGGCAAAAAAGATCTGGCATACATTTCAGATTGTTCTATTGGAGTTATTTCTAATACCGAATGACAGTTTATATTATTGCATATAGTAGAGACATATATAACATATCAGAACAAAAAGAGGAATACGGTGCCCTCAGCAGTCACTTCTCTAAGAAGTAGGTGCTTGTGCTGTCGACTTACTGAGTCAAGCTTTCCCTTTATATTTTTGTAAAATTAGAAAACTACCAAAGTTGCATCACAAAAAGCATATTAAATGTATGTGACTTCTAAAAGTTAATGTTTATAGTTGTGTAGTTTTACTAGCAAGAAACCTGTTTCTTTTTCCTTGGCCTGGGAAATAGTATATCAAAGTAACTAAAACAACAGGGTCTTTCATAGATTTGTCTTTTGAGTAAACTGTCTCATGTGCTTTCCTGATCTGGAGCCTGGGCAGCAGCACTGGTTAATATTTCTGCAGGACTGTCCTAACTTTACACTCCGATTTGCCACCTTCCTGCCCCCTGAGAGTTGCCATATTACAACTCAGATATTTATGTGTATATTTGGAGATAGATAATCAAGGAGAATTAGAGGATTTATTTCTTTGCCAAGGAGTCTTATTTATTTATTTCTTGTTGTATTTATATTTGTCATTCACATAGGTTGGTGTGTGTGTGAAGACACACACACATATCAATATTTGAACAAGTAACATTTGTGAGGTGTCACACAATTGCTTTTGTATGGTATAATATTAATCATTTTTATGTATTGAGTTGTGAATATAGGATGTATCAACTAGATTGATAAACACTGGCAGGAGTCACCTCTGCCTTTGAGACATCACATTCAGACAGGCAAAAGTCTTCACACAAGAATTGATTGTTCATGTCCTATGCGGTTCTTTTAAAACAGTTGTGTTTTGCATTTTGTATTTAGATATAAAATCAGTAACTCAGTGGAACTGTTTTTCAAGAACAATACAAATTATACCTGCTATTATAACTATCTACTAATTAGTCTGTTTATAAATGTCTGGCATTCAATTTGGGTTTATACCTGGCCTTTGGAAGATATTTTTGAAACTTTTAGAATATTTGTTGGAAGAAACAGTGTTTGTTGTGGTACAATAGAAAAACAAAAGATACAGCACCAAAATTGCTAGTACCAAAACCATTTCATTTGTGTTTTGTAGTTTTATCTGTGGATAGCTTTTAGTTTGGCTACAGTGGAGAGTTGAGGCAAAATGTGCTTTTGATTCTGTGATGTTCAACGTCTGATATACAGAAGCCTTCCAGTTTTGATAAAGCATGATTAAGTTAAATAAAGGCTCTATTAGTTATCCATACTAAAGAGTATGCATCCCCTATGGTTTGCGTGTCACACTTTGTAAGACTTTATTGTCACAATATACTAATTATTTCTAACAATAGCTTTATTTTATGTTCTGATCTTTTGAAAATCTATGACTTGAAAATAAATAGAGGTTTTTGTTTGATAATGTTTGATCTCCTGATTCATAAATTAATGTTTTCTGTATATCAATAAATCCTTTATACATTAATTTATTCTCCCTTTTACAATTCTTGTTCTGAAAAATAAATAGTAGATAATTTGATACTTTAAAAGATATATGATGATGGAGTTACTGCCTATCAGAAAGGCTTATTTGTGTGTTGATTACAAAGAATAGAATGATATTTTCTGTACAAATATTTGACAACTAGATTTTGAATTCTGATGTGTTAATAATTTGCCTGTACGTTAAAAATGAAATGTAATTCTAATTAACACTGTTGCTTTGTTATTTTAAGCGAAAACAAATGTGACGTTGGTTTCTCTGGTTCCCTTCTTTATTATGCCTCCCTACCCCATCTCTTTCTGCACAGGGTGGGTATTCTGCTCCCTCCTTCTCTCCTTGGCAGGGCTCATTCCAGGGGATGCCACGGACTGTTCCACCGCACCGCAGACAGAGTGAGTCTGTGTCTCTCACTCCCATCCTGCTCTGGCTTCCCCTTCATGGTATTTCCCGTCTGCATGACCTGTCCTTCCCAAGTACCTTCTTTTCCCTCCTGAGCTATCTGCAGGCACCTGCTAGGGAGCACTCCCTCTGGTCTGCTCTCTTAACACTTCCTTGACGCATGCAAACAAACCTCCACTTATGCCCTGAAAGCTGTCAGAGGTTAATTTCACCTTAACACTGTTGAAACCTTCTGCTGGTGACCCTAGACCTACTGACATGCATCTGTCTTTAATTAGATCTTATCAAGATCATGAAAGATGTAAATGAAATTGTTTTTTACTTACTTATTTATAAAATGGGCACATTATCCACACATTTGATGGACAGATGCATACTGTTTAGGGATCAGGCTTACTAGACCATTGCACACTTCTTTAAATATTTCCTAATCAAAGGCTTTGATTGTATTTAACTGCCTTCTAAAAAATCTTTTAAAATTTTTCAAGCCCCCCCCCCATTTTTTAACCACTAATATGTCTTTATAATTTGTTAGCTGCTTCACAGCACAGAAGCAATGACTTGGAATATGCATGTTTACTAACATTTAATGATTCAGTTATCACTAGACCTTCCACACATGTTGACTGCGTTAGATTATGTATTTAAGTATACCTGGTAAGTTGGCTGTATTTTATCTTTTTTGAAAAGTCACATCCTCCCCCAAAAAGTTATTATTAATGTAAAATAGTCATCAGAGTTAGTTCTATACCTCCTCCATGTATTTATTCTAATTGTGATTCATACCATTTTTTCCCTAATTTTCCTTATGTGAAATATCAGAAGTTCAAAGGGGATTTTTATCTAAGGATATAAAATTCATTTTTAAAAAAATTGTCTTGTAAATAATTAACATGAGTTCTAGATAAGACAGGGTTTGGTTGGTGCCTCTCCTTTCCTTTTGTGATTTTTGTTTTGATGAAAAATAAAGAGTCTGTAGAGCCTGTGGACTCTAACAGGTAATTCTGCAGCTGTTCTTCTTGTATGGAGCAGAGAAGAGGAATAATGCGGTACTGTCTTCTCTGTTTCACTTCTAGAGACGCTGCATCCATTTCTTCTGTTTAAAACCCATAGCATATGGGGAACCGTGCAGAATTGCTAGTGATAATAGGAAAATGATTAGTAAGTGATGGATTCTGAGGCTTGTCCTCATTAGCTAGCAGTGCTTGCCTCTGTGCCCACTGAAGGCCCCCTTTATCTCCTCCTTCTCCCCTACCACGTGTTCCCTTGTCATCTCTCCACTGCTGCAATATGAAATTGAAGTAAGGTTAAGTATCCTGTATTGCAAATGAGCTTTTTAAAAAAGTATATTTTTAAATCATGTGTCTGGAATTATCCCTCTTGCTAATTAACTGGAATAGTTCTAGAGTCTTCACCTTTCCTCTGGCCACAGCCTTCTATTGGCAGTTTTTCTTCTTCCTCATGGAGTCAGTGCTGTTAGGTTCTGATTGTGTGCTGCAGTGTTGTGATCAAAACTGATCTTTGATTTTTCTAGGTCAAACCTCTTTCTGCATCTCCAGATTAGGAAAAAAGTAGGGATCAGTTGTATGCCTTAATCCTGCTAGCCACTCAGGGATGGGTGGATGTGTCTTTCTCTAAAGATGCTCATAGGAGTCTTGTTGAACCAGAGCTCCAGGGTCGTTCCACATCCTTCAGCATCCCTCACTGAGTTTAAGAGGTTCTTCTGGAAGAGATATATGTTTTAACAATGCACTGTCTGAGAGTCACCCTGTGGATAGATGATGCAGTGTGTTAACAAAGCTTATTTTTATACCCCTCCCCCATTTGTGTGATGAAGTAAGGCCATCAAATCATAGGAATGAATCCAGTGATTTTACAGAGAGTGTAAGAATAGCGCCTTTTTTTTTTTGGCCTGGGCCATGGTGACTCACAATCCCAGCACTCAGGAGGCAGAAGCTGGCAGATCTCTGAGTTTGAGGTCAGCCTGGTCAATAAAATGAGTTCCAGGACAGGATCCAAACCCATACAGAAAAATCCTGTCTTAAAAAGCCAAAACAACAACAAAAATAGTTTTTTGTTTTTTTTTGGTATACTGAATGAACATTCCACCAGATAATGCCTGTTTATACATTTAAGTAGTGTGTGGTTCCCAGCACTCAATTTTTTAGAGTTGATTATAAATAATAGAAGGGAGTTAAGAAGTTTCTCTTTCATTCTGATGCCTACACGAGTGTTGACTAGAGTGCACTGTGTTGATCATCAGTGCAAAGGTCAGGAGTTGTGGCTGAGCTGTCAGTAATGGCTGGTTTGATTGTAAGAGTAGATGCAAAGATAGCCTGTCCTAAGCTTATAGAGTGTGTAACCCAGGCCATTTCACAAAGCTGCACTGGCCAGAAATCACCCTGCTAAATTTAAAAATAACTTTAGGAAATGGTGTATAGAAGTTCTTGACTTTTACATGATTTTCTTTGGAAATATTTATATTTTTGTGAAAACTTTTATTATAAAAATGAATACTGATGTTTACTTTGGGCTGCTTTTCTTCTGATTTCAAGGAAATTTTTTTTTTTTTTCGAGATAGGGTTTCTCTGTGGCTTTGGAGCCTGTCCTGGAACTAGTTCTGTAGACCAGGCTGGTCTCGAACTCACAGAGATTCTCCTACCTCTGCCTCCCGAGTGCTGGGATTAAAGGCGTGCGCCACCATCGCCCGGCTTCAAGGAAAGTTTTGACAGGCTAGCAGAGAATAGTTTCTGTTTAGGTATATGGAGACCTTCCTGTTTTCAGTGGAGGCTTGGTTCACTGGCAGTGGTCACTGCTTCTACTCTCATGTCCACCTACAGTGGATTGAGTGATGAGTGACCTGAGACACAGTAAGAATTGCTTCTTGCACATAGAGGAGTCTATTGACACACTTGGTGCCTCAGAATCATATTTAAGAACAACATCCATTTGTTGCTACGCCTAACATCCCTTTCAGAATTTTCTCTTGGTTATGTTACGTGAAAGAACTTAGAAATTCTCTGTGTCTCTGACTTCTCTGTGAAACATCTTAGATGGGAAGGAAAGGAAACAGACTATATGAAGTACATCTTCATCTGTCCCATCCACCTAGCAATTTCTGGATGTGTTGCTTGATGTCTAAATTTATATTCTAATAATAATTATATTTACCTGAATTACATTGAAATCACAGAATTTATAGTTTTTGTTTTTTTCCTTTTATTGTGTAACCTTCAGGTAACACTTAACATAATTTTGACAAGTGATGATAAATTTATTTTGCATCCCAGCCCAGTATATATTTATTGGATGCAAGCACATATTCAGTCAGAAGATTTTTTTTGTTTTGTTTTTGTTTTTCGAGACAGGGTCAGTCAGAAGATTCTTAAATAGTACTTTCCTTTAGAACATAGTATAATCATTTTTTTCTTTAGTGACTTAATTTTTTTTTCTAAAAATGTTAGCAGCTTGCGATAGGGAAGTCCCTAAATATGTCTTCCATATAAGTCTGAGTGAATATAGGGTTAATATACCAACTTTAAATATGGAGACTTAAAAACCTGCGACAGGAGCTGGGAACGCGATTCAGCAGCTGAGACACTGAAGCATGAGGACCTGAGTTCTGATACTGAGAAACCCTTGTAAATATTGGTGGGTCTGCTGGTCCTCCTTCAATTCCAGCCTCAGAAAGAGTACACAGGGGTCCACAGAGCAACCTACTTAGCCGACTAGCAATGTAAATGAGCTTGGGATTTGGCTGAGAGACTTTGCCTCAATGAATTACGTGGAAAAATGACCAGGAATGATTCCTGGCATCAACCTTGAGCATCATATGCACAGGCAAAAACATGCATATACAAATATGTACACACCACATGTGAAAAATAAGAAGAAAAACAGAGCTTGGGCAGCTTTGTATAAATTTTATGTCATCATAGAAAACAATTTTTACAGAAATATCTTTATCATTTTAAGTGTTTTCCCCTAAGGATTACACCCATTTGCCAGGAATGCTTTCTGTTGAAGATGCTGAGACTTGGGCAAGAGCCATTCCCAAGTTCAGCCAGATAATGATTATTCGGCGTCCCCGCCTCACCTGCTGTTAACCTGCTTATTTTCACCAGCCTGCTCACTATTGGAGTTGTCATTGTCATTTGACTCAGGAATTACTATCTAATAATTAAACATTGCACTTTGGAAAGTATGTCTAAAAATATTTTGAAAATTTTATATATAGTTTATAAATATAGCCATATATTTAAGAAAAAGATAGAATTGAATATGTAAGCATCTTTCTTGAATTATCACTTGAGCTTCAGAGCTATTATCCTAATTTTATAGTCAAAGATATAAATCACTAAATCAGAGAAACCCTGTCTTGAAAAACAAACAAACAAATCAACAAATCAGAGTGATGTAGTAATTTGCCCAGGCAGAGCCTACATCTTGCAGTTTATTGGAGATGACCTTTTCTTTAAAATTTAAAATTTCCTCTGACATACAATATAGTGATACATTATAGAGAAGCTAAAAGAACTAAAATAATTTTATGTGTTTCCTTCAAGTCTTTCATAAAATAAGGATCTTTTGTAGTTCTAGAAATTTTTGAATCATGTAAACATTTTTCCCATAGTTGCTATAACTTGAAACCACTCTTTTTGTGGCAATGTATTCTCTATCACTTGGGTGCAGTTTCTGATGAAATATTTGTCTTCTAGTTCTTGTAAAGTACTGCAGTGCAGCTTATCCTTGTGTATAACCCATGCCAGCACCTCCTCAGGCAGCGCTCTGGAAGGACATCATTTACTAAAGCCTCTGCACTCACTAGGAGCAATTACTATTCCAGACATGCTGCTAGGTTTGATTTACATAGCCCAATCTGACTGACTCCAAAATGTGACTTTGATCAATTGTATATGCATTGTTGCTTCAGCTGTTGTGTTCTTATGAGCAATTTGCTTTAGGAGTGACTTTTCATAAAAATAAAATATTTTGATTGCCATGGAAACAAGGATAATTTGTAGAAACTGAACTAAGTCAATTGTATATTAAGCCATTTTTCTGTAATATTATACATACATATATTTTGCAGTCAATTTCAGATGCTATCTAGCATAGTTATTGTTTGGTTAATGAGAATTGTGCACCTAACTCATGGTCTAGTATGACTTTCCAGAAGCCTAGACACTTGTTAGTTTCTGTCAGCACCTGCAGTTGTGGCAGGTGCAGCAATTAGTGTTTGCTGTCTGAAGCATTTTGTGGCGCCTGCTCTGCAGATGATGGGAGTGTTTCTTAAGCCAGCTGCAGCTGCTGAAGCATTGCACTTCCACGCCCTATTCTGTTGGTTGCACCAGTGGAATTGTATTATTGTTAAGCAGTTTAGAAGTTTTTTTTTCCAGAGTGCTCTGTCTGCACCTGCTAGGTCAGGACGGATTATGTCTTTAGGGGATAGTTGCATGGATTCAGCTGTGTCTCACTGACTATGCCTACGGACAGTCACTCCTAAACATGGTGATAATTTAAAAGCAGTTTATTGGCTGTAAGCTCAGAGGATCTATGAATTCCATGTTTCTGTAGTTATATATATACACACATACACACACACACGTATATATATATACACACACATATATACACACACACATACATATAAATCATATGTTCCCTTAAGCTTTGAAATCTAAAGGACAAAAGAATATTCCTGATTTCCAAAAATCACTGGGAACGATGATTGGTTTCATTTGAAGCTAGTCACAGAGGGGCTTATTTAAAGAATCTGTCTTTACAGTGATGTGTGGAACTTCATGTATAATTTATAATATTTCTAAATTAAGGTCCAATTATACCTTTAAGAGGTCTTTAATGCCATTGTAACAATAAAACTAGCAAATACTAAATTTATTTGCCTTTATAATGTGCTAGAAGTTTTTTTTAATTACTAAAAAATATTTTCTTTTTCCTTTCTTCATAGGGATTTATATGGAGCTAATCTCCTTAGGTCTTTGGAATTTTAGTATTAAATTGGGTCAAAGTTCTTTTCAGTATAGTTTGGTAAGAGTGTAAGAAGTGTTAAACATACTTTTCTATGGGTGTAAGCCACTTTAACAAATAAAAGGCATATAAACTTATTAAATATGCTTTACCATTTGCAATACACTATGTTCAGAAATGAGTAATGCCTAGGAAAACACAAGCAGAGCAGATACCTTTGGCTGCCACCTAGTCATGGCAATCCTTGGTGTTCTGTCTGGTCTCTGATACCCTTGTCCTGTCTCTCTCTTGTCTCTGCTCTCCCATTGTGCCTTTGGCAAGGAGTTGAGAAGTTAGTCCATTACTTCTCTGACAAAGCGTGGTACAGTACAATTTCAGATTTTTTCCTACCACCTTCCTCATAGTCACTTTTTGCTTTTCTGTTTTCTCCCAGTTTGCATGGTGCATGTCAGCGTGCATGCATGAGATCTGTACAGGCATGTTACAGGTAGCTCCATTTCCATCTTCCTTTGAAGTATTAAAGTGTATTTAATAATAATAGTAAGCCTATATGTAGGTAAAAAATGATTTTAGATATTTCATGTGTGTTAAACAGTAGCATTTTATACTTGAATATTTTCTGTTTTCTACTTTACAGACTATGAAACATTTTACTGAGGACTTGGTATTTTTGCTGCCATCTTTTTTGCTAGTGACTAGAAGGGAAGGATGCTTATGAAACCCAACATGATAATTCTAGAGACCTCTGGGGTGGAATGAGAGAGGGTTCCCTCCAATGGTCACTGTGGAGCCACCTCTGTCCAGAGAGACTGCTCCACCAACAGGCTTGGGCTTGGTGTCTGGTTGGGGAGTCAGCTAAGAACCACATAGGAACTATGTGTGGATTTCTTACTTATAAAATGTTAAGATAATCATCTATTAAACTGCATATTATGAAAGCCCAGGAATTTATAACTAGTACCCAAGTAATACAGTAATACATTTTAGTGCTGCATTGTCAATTTTTGGATGGTTTAAAAGGGACCTTTGCCACTTGGTGAAAGTGAAATTTGAACTTTAGTTCAAAATATCTTTCATTAAGTGTCTGTGCCTTCATTTAGCAAAAGAAGAGGCTAAAACCTTCCACTCAAAGTCTCAGGAAAAGTAGTCCACCTGTGTTCAAACTTAGAATTGTGGTTTCTGCCCTTGGGCAGAAGGGAGCCTCTGCTTCCCTGTCTGTGATTTTTCCAATATTTGTAAGTGCCAAAACCCTATGTGAGACTTGCAGTTGCTGAGCCTAGCTAGACCTAGTAGACTTGCTATTATTTATGAAATTCCACTTCAGGGCACTGTGATCATTTGCTTAGTATCTCACTGATTCTAAGGATTAGATCCAGAACTCAGACTTAGATCAGTCTGATTATAGATGCTAGGTAATCTAATACTGTGTTTGACTAACTCTATCATGGAGCCATCTGGTTATTCTTTGGAAAGTTTTAATACTTTTTATGTTCTAAATCCAGTTCTTCTGTCCAGGAGGAAATTGAATGAATCTTCACTTCGCCGTAACGGCCATATATGCCTGCTGTTGATTTAAAACACATAACCGTGATAAATGTTATTTAACTATGCATTTGAACCTAGAAACCTCATGTTCTGTAGCAACTAATTTATTTTCATATGATAGATATCTTGACTATTCTACCAGGCCCAGTTATGAAAGAGCCATACTTTGAACTTTTCATGCTTAGCTTTCTAATTATCATAGGTGATGTGTGTCAAAAAGTTCGGTGCTTAAGAGGTTTGCATGCATAGTTATACTGTTGCTACTGGAATAGGGAAACAGCTAAATACCTGTTGAGATAGTTTTCCCAGTGTCCTGAGCCAGAAATGCCTATTCAAGTAGAAAAAGCACTTGATGGCTAAGCTTATAGGTCATTATGAAAGATATTTCTGTTGAAGTTCATATGTAATAAAATCAAACATTTTAAGAAAAAGTTTATTTCCTATTATCCATAATTATTTGTTCATTAACTTTTAGAGGTTGATTTTTATTTAATCATTAATTATCTGTTAATGATCTAACCAGTCTTCTTTGCTAGTTTATGGCCAGTTGAATCATTCTTGGATACACAGCTAATATTCACTTGCTCATTTTTATAGCAAGCGTGTATTTAATCACCACTGTGTGACAAATCCTACAATGGAAAATGAAGTGTGAGTGTGCTCGCATGAGGAGCTCCATGGTCCGGGTTATCCTTGTAAGCAGTCTAGATAGATATCTGAGGTTATCATTGATGATGAACATCATGCCTTTGCAGTCCCTGAGTAGTGCCTATTGCTCACATTTCACCATGTGACCTGAAAATATGTAGAATGGTATGGTGACATGTATTTATCTAAAACTCCTGTGTGAGACTTGCAGTTGCTGAGTCCCATTAGAGCACTGGACACCATTCTGGATTTCAGAACTGTCCTAACAGACCCTCCACAAGTTCCAAGGTACTAAGCCTCATTAATTTGTGACTACAGGAGGCTTCCTGAATCCCCCAATGGTTCTTGGGTGTTTGTTACCTTATGTTATGAGTCGTGTAAGCTGCTAAGGCCATGAAATGCATGGACTACTAGGTGCTTTCCCAGATACCTTGCCCAGATGATAGGAAATTCTGTGAATTTTCCTCTCCTCATATCTGTTTGTCCTGTCTTCTTCCTCCAAAATATGTTCATTTTGCACTTAAAGCTTTATTTGAGCTGTTGGTGATTGCTCACTTGGGCTGATGGTAGCTTACTACATCTCCTTAGAGTTTCTTCCCCTCATTGAATTTCTCACTGGTTCCATCAGAGTGAGCTCCTGAAGCACTCTGTATCCTCTGACCTGCTTACCATTCCTCAGTAGCTCTCATAATCTAGCATTACATAGCTTGGCAAGTTCCTGTCGGCACCAGCCTTGCCTGTTCTCCCAGCAGTGCTCTCTCCACATTCTCATGGCATCTAAATGACAGAACATCAAGTTCTTTGTTAGCCATGGCCTTGTCCCAGCTCACATCTTAGAGTTCCCTCTTCCTGTCTACCTGGCAACTCCTGCTCATGATTTAAAACTTTAGTCCAGATTGTTTGTACAATTCATGTTTGTGCTCCAGTCAGGGTTTTGTTTTCTTTTTGATTCCATGTTGTTGGAAGTGGTTTTGTAATTTATTTACAAGCTCCATAAAGCACAGGGGCAGCTTTGTGCTCACTTCCAGGTCTTCTCACTGCTAGTCCTGTGATTTGATGGACATGATTGCTGTGTAACAGTTACTGGGTAGTTTGTCTGCTTACGGCAATCTAGACCATGGAAGGATGCCTCTCCTGTTGTCCTCCGCTGCTGTTGCCTTAGACCTCACAGTGTAGCAACTTCTTATTCTCCTTAAAAGAGACTTTTTCTCTTCATAACAGTCGAATTTTCCAAATCACAGTTTTCAAACATAGGGAATTCATTTTAGAATAGGAAAATTATATTATTAAAAATAGTTTTGCATGAAGTATAAAATTTACATTATCTTATAGAAATAACATTATTTTTCAATTAGATGATGTCTTTGTTAGGTGTTTTATTGCTATGAAGAGACATCATGACTATAGCAACTCTTATAAATGAAAACCTTTCATTGAGGGGGCCCACTTATAGTTTCAGAGGTTCAGTCCATTATCATCTTGGCAGGGAGCATGTCATCATGCAGGCAGATGTGGTGCTGAAGCTGAGAGTCCTAGATCTTGACTCAGAGGTAACAGGAAGTTGACCAGGTCGTATCCTGAGCATAGGAAACCTCAAAACCCACCCCCACAGTGACATACTTCCTCTAACATGGCCATTCCTACTCCAACAAAGCCATACCTCCTAATAGTGACACCTCCTATGAGATTGTGGGGCCAGTTATATTCAAACTACTACATTCCACCCCCTGGCTCCCATAAGTTTGTGATAATGCCATAAGGAAAAATGCATTTAGTCCAACTTCAAAAGTTCCCATAATCTGTCACAGTCTAAACCATGTTTTAAAGACCACAGTTCAAAGTCTCTTATGAGATTCATGCAATCTAACTCTAATCACCTGTAAAAAAATCAATCAAAAAGCAGATCATATACTTCCCACATATAATGACATAGGATATACATTACCATTCCAAAATGCAGGAAAGTGAGCATAGCAAGGAAATACTTGACCAAAGCAAGAACAAAAATCAACTGGACAAACCCTACACTCTACTTTAGTTTCCTTTTTCTCAAATAGGAATCTTAGCTGCGTGGGATCTAGCCCTGATATTACCACTCCCTTGATTCCATTTCTTAATACATTTATCATTTATCTCCTTGAACACAGGAGTTAGCTCTAGTCCATGTTCTAGTGCTCTTTTTCTTCTCAAAATTTACATTTTGTAGTTTACCCCTACTCAACTTGCTTCTTTTCATTTTAAATCTTCATTAGAGTTGCCACTAATATCCCCATGATAGAGTCTGCACTAGATTGTTTTGAGAATTTTTTTTGCCAAGAGAATTAATCCAAAATTCTTCATTTTAGCCTCAGGAAGACTCTTTGGATAAGGGCAAAAGGCAACCACTTTCTTTACCAAATATCACAAGAAAGAGCTATAGGCAGCATACTAAAATTCTTCTCCTTTGAAACTTCTTGAGTGAGCCCCTGGCAATTCAAATAAGTCTTAGCACCTTTGTCTTCCATGCTCCTACTAGTATGGCCTATTAAGTAGTGCTTAAAGCATTCCGCTGGTTTCCTAACACAAAGTCTATATTATTCTAAACAAAATCACGATCAGGCTTATCACAGAAATACCCCGGTCCTGGTCCCAATTTCTGTCTTAGTTAGGGTTTTATTGCTGTGAAGAGAGACCATGACCACAACAACTCTTATAAGGAAAACATTTAATTGGGTGGCTCATTTGAAGTTTAGAGGTTCAGCCTATTATCATGACATGGAGCATGACGGCATGTAGGCAGATACTGTGCTGGAACTGAGATTGCTACATCTTGCTGGCAACTGGAAGTCAACTGAAAGTCACACTGAGGGAAGCTTGAGCAAAAGAAACCTCACCCCCCACACACAGTGACATACTTCCTCCAGCAAGTCCTTACCCTCAGCAACAAAGCCATACCTCCTAATAGATCCTAATTCCCTATGAGATTATGAGACCAATTACATTCAAATTACCACAAATGATAGTTTAGACTTTTCTATGTATAGCTATTTAATCTTGTTTTCTCAGCTGGAAGACTGAACATTGTATATTCTTAGCAGCTTTGCCATTTTCTGATTGTCAGTCTTGTAAATGGAGTTTGTTATGTTGAATACATGCAGCAGGTCTTCCCAATTCTGTGTTTCTCCATGAGAAGTGGAGAATATGAATAATTAGCAGGGCAAATGGCTGTGTCACCTTCAGATCACAGTGAGCCTTTTCTGGAAGGTTGGTGCTCTGATTACTTTGCCTTAATAAGAAAAAAATGTTTTTGCAGGCTAGTAGCATCTTTTTATTTCTAGGGCCATAGACATACTGCAGAAAAGTCATCTTTAGCCGGGCAGTGGTGACATATACCTTTAATCCCAACATTCGGGAAACAGCCAACACTCGGGAGACAGAGGCAGGTGGATCTCTGTGAGTTGGAGGCCTGCCTGGTCTACAAGAGCTAGTTCCAGGACAGCTAGGACTGTTACACAGAGAAACCTTGTCTCAAAATACCAAAAAAAATAAAAAAAAATGTCTTTTAAAATTGTCACTGATAGTTTCAGTTCTTGGATTGCTTTAAGATCTTTTAAACTGATGTGGGAAAACTACTCTGTAGGTGAAAGGAGAGAACAAGTACGGTGCCCTTGACCGGCAGTGCTGCTCTTCTCCAGGCTGCTGCCCTAATAAGGCCCTGCTTGATCTTTCCTTCAGTATTTTTGATGTTTGTGATTGCTTTTACATGCTCACCAGGAAACCTTCAGTAGAATCTACTGAATTAGTTACTGATGATATTTTAGTGCCTTTCAATTTTAAGGACAGTTCATCCTTCTCCATGGTAATGTATTGAAAATTGCCCACCGTCTTTGAAGTCTGGATAGTTAGCATTAGGCAGCAATTGGGCTAGCTTTATTTTAAACATTCTAGAGCTAGAGTTAATGTTAACATTCATTTTTCTGTACAGTTTAGTTTTGATTATTGTTCTGCCTTTTAAATACAGTATTTTTATTCTTAAAGAATTTTTTATTTGCATACAATGTGGTTTGACCATTCTCACCTCCTCATTTATTCCACTAAGCACTCCAAGATCTACTTTTACCTCTTCACCCCCTCCCAACATTGTATTCTTTTTAAAGACTAAAAAGAAAATAACCTCATCCAGTTTTTGTCTCCCATGTTCTCCCTGGTGTAGGGTTTTCCACTGGAGCTTAGCTAACTGTCAGAGGCAATACCCCTTAAAGAATACAGACAAGTGCTCTCCCAAAGCCATCAGCTGTGCATAGCTAGCTCCTCGGGAGTTGGGACTTGCTAGCTCCTCCTTCCTTCATGCTGGAATGTTGACTGGCAAGATATCTTATAAATCCTCCTGCCCACTTTAGAGCCCTGGTCAGCCCTCAGTCATCCCTGCTGAGTGGTGATCCTGTTCCCAGTGACTCCCAGCTATGCCACTCAGTCTCTCACTGCTGACCCTGGGCAGCCACTTCTACTGCTAGTCAAGGGGTGAAAGAACACAAAGATGCAGTCGATTAGGTCTGTCCCTTCAGCAGAAATGTGAGAGATACTGTGTAGGTTAGCATAGTTAAAAAGTATCTTTATTAGTGAAAAGGATCTGCTAAAAATCCACATTTCACTCCCAAAGTTTTTGACATTTTAGCCCAAAATATTAAATAGAAAGTAGGTATATGGGAGAGGAAATGATTGTTATTAATTTAACTGACTCCTATGTCACTTTGTACTTTTTTTTACTGGATAACCCAAAGAAAGGAGTCACATGTTTTCTCGAGTTTGTATAGATAGTATCATATTAAGCTGTTGAGGGCATGCAAAGCTGCAAGGCCTTGAGAACTTGGCTGCTGTGCTTTGGTTTCAGTTCCAGGTGGTTGCATGTTTATGCTCTCTCAGCTGTCCCTGAGAAAATTGTTGAGTGACTGGGGCCTCTAAGGGTTGAATTTAGTGCTGTGCATGTACTGGATTAAGTGTATTGGACACTTTTGTGTAAATCTTTAGAATTTCACATAAACTAACATAGTAGTCTTTACTACACCTTGTATATCTCTTGGTAAAAGAGATATAGCATTTGGCAACATGCATAAAAATGAACTTTAAAATGCATAATAGCTGGAGAAATGATTGAGTGGTTAAAAGCTCTGACTGCTCTTGCACAGGACCAGGGTTCAGTTCCCAGCAATCACCTTACAACCATGTGTAACTTTAGTTCAGGGGAAGTGATACCCCATTCTAGCCTCCAAGGACACCAGGGACACTTGGTGCACATATACACATGCATGCAAAACAATGATGTGAATAAAATAAAGCAGACAATATCTTGAAGTTTACCATTAAATGTAAGCGCCACTTAAGGACATTGAATCAAAACACTAATGAAATTTTCCTCTGTAGCCCTGTAGATAATGTTGAAGATGATAAATCTAATGATGCAGGGATTTTTTTATTCATTAAATATTTAAAGACTTTCTTTTGTCCCATTTAATTTTGGATTTTGTTCGGTGTTTGCTGCTTGTATCATTTTTGTTTGTTTTTTCATTTGATACGTATCATGAGTTTGCTTGGATTCTGCAATTCATTCTTTACTTTAAAAAAATCATGTTTTCCATATTAAAATATAATAGGTGTCAATTTGCGTAAGTGCAGTTGTACTTGCATTCATTCTGAGTAAATTTCTAATATAAATTATTGACTTTTTTTTATTTTAACAGCCTCAAGTATTACAGCCTTCCAGCAGCCATCCCAGAACTACAGACCACGCCCAGGGAAAACTAATAAAGCCACAACATACCGAGGCCCACAGTGAGCACAGAGTCCAAGGCATGTGCCAGGATGGTATACATCCAGATGGAAGCTTTACACATGGCTTGCAACAAGAAAACAGCTATGATTTGGAAGAGCGTCCTTTGTCGCCAAGCCCACAGTTGACAGTGGATGTGGTGAAGGACACACCTTCTGAAACGAGCCTGAGCAGGACTGTGAATGCTCAAGAGCCGCATCATTTGGCAAAGAATCAAACTAGTGACATGCAGTTTGTACCTACTCCTCCTCAGACACCTTCCCAGTCAAGTACAGTGGACCAGACTAAGAGGGTTGGAAGAAACCAGTCTCCTCAGCCCAAGTCCAAGCATTTAAAGCCATCCACCTTGAGTTCTTTGGCACCTCCAGATTCTGATTCATCACCACGTAGGACTTCCACATATAAGAAGTCACCAGTAATTGCACCATGTAATTCAAAGCATCAGCCAACATCTAATCAAAACAATCTCGCAAATAATTTGAATCTGAAAACATCTAAACTCCGTCCCCCTTCTGGCACTTTGAAACAAAAACAAATCAGCAATTCCCAACTAGAGCCTCAAAACTTCCAGGCCAAGACAAGCATCCCAAGGCCATTAGCACGACCAAAAGAACTGCAGAATCCACACAGCAGTTTGCATTCTGGGGACTGTGTGGCCTCTAATCGATATTCTCGTCTTCCTAAACCAAAGATACATTAAGTGCATAGCCATCACCTGCCAATTTGTCTTTCGAAAACAGTCTGCTCTGTGATAGCTTTATGTGCAGTTTATTACTATGTTGGAGGTTCCATTACAGCAAATCTTAAAATTAAAACTCAGAAGCTTCTACTAGTTTGGCTCTTCCATTTTCTATTCTAGTTGAACTTTATACCATTTGCACATTCTTGTCTCAGGTAAACACAAGTTTACTTCTCCATCTCAGAGGCTAAGTCATACTATCCAGCCCCCTCTCTGCACACCAGAAAAGTCAATATTCATTTACCAGGCAACACATGAACTTTGCTAATTTAGTCCTGTTGTGGCCCATAACTGGTTATTAAAACCTCACCCTTTGCTTACTCTTACTGTGAATATGGTTACTATTTGAACTAAAGATCCATAGTGATGATGGAAGATGATTGTCCATAAGCAGGGCTCTGGCCAGTGTTTTGTATATTTATGTGGTCTATGCAAAATCTCCACAATGAATAAAGACCAGGCTTTTAATGGGGGAATCCTTATAAGTGTTATCTCTCCTTTCTAGGATCAATAATATAGTCCTACTGTTTCTCCTTTTTTTTCAGACAAATTTCCCAGGCTGACAGTTTTCATTATTTTATGTAAGCCAAATATATGTTGTTATAACACCTTATTTCATACACACATGTACTATATGCTTACATTGCTACTGGGTAAATTTGGAGAGCTTGAGATGCCTAAGGGTATATTAGTTGTAACCTCTGTTGGTGCTAGAGTTTTGCTGGTAATTGAGTTTTAAACCATATTAACTTATAGATCCATCATATTACTTTAAGTTTCCACAACATACAGGGAAAATTTAAAGTTAAGTTTTTATTGTAATAATTGTATTGATTTTTGACTATTTGCTAATATCTGAAGACTGGAATAATGGACTTGAAATATTTGCACAAAATTTTGATGCGATATAAGAGGAATTTAAAGCTTATTTTCTATAAAAATGAGTTAAAACACTTTGAGAAAATATATATATAAATTTAAGAATATCATGATAAGTTGCTTTTCTGGGTTTCCTGAGTTTCCCTCTTCTATTTTGAATGAAGGTTTCTTGAAAAGTAGTTTTTTTTTTTTGGTGGGGGAGGATGAAACTGTAGCTAGGAAGCTGTTCTTCCTGAAGGATTGCTGCAGAAGGTAGCTGTGGGGCTACAGAAACCTGGGTACCCCTGCTGCTGACCATTTCTCAAGCAGTTGATAAATTTACCTTATGTTTGTCCAAGGCATACCATCTTTAGGCTGGTCATTTAATTCAAATTAAGATTTTTCAGACAAATAACCTTACAGGATCAGTATCTGATTAGCTGACCAAAAAAAAAATCTATCAAAAGTAATTGCAGCCAAAACAGTTAAACTGCTGCTAGGCTTCTTTTTTAAATGTCACTAGGTTACAAAGAGAACCGTGGTATCCAGTTGGTTAGTGGAAAGCTTCAGTCATCTAGGGGCAGTCTTCACCTCGTGTGTTGTGATCCCTCAATCTAGTCAGTTTGCCATTCGTAGATGCCAACCTTTCTTGGGTTTGGGAGTGGATGAGCATAGTCTCACACCACAGCACTTTAGTCAGAGAAGAACCGAAGCTCAGGACACCCTGACGTAGGCCAGATGCTATGGAGTCATCACTGCTGTGGGCAGAAGCACCTCTTTGTTCGGGAAAGAGAGCCAGGCTCCTTGCAGCTGTAGGTGAGCACATGTGCTTTGCCCTTGTGGGGAAGAGAAGCTAATCTCATCATTGCGTGTCGGCTACAGTCATACTCTAGCTCCTGCAGTAGAACATACTAGTGTCTGTTTCTTAAATTGGAGGTTTGTATAGACTTCTGTGAAGTGCTTTTGCAAGTTGGCCTTATCCTTAGGGGAAAGTTTCAGTTTTTAAATTTATTTATAACCCTCTGGTTTGAGGGAGATGTCTTCGTTGTCTATTAGATGAAAATGTTGACTCCAGTAATTTGTTTATTTTAATCTTTGACCCCTTTAATTTTTTTCTCCCTGATGAATTTGCAGGAATATGCATCCACCAGTTTATCCTCTATACTGTTGTTGGGCCTCGGTCTTGATAGAACATAGGTAGGCTCATTATTATATATTTTTTTCTTCTTCTTCGTTTTTGGTTGAGACAAGAGCCTCACATATTCCACGCTGGGCTCTAACTCATTGTACAGCCAAAGACAACCTTGGATATTTTATCGCCTGCCTCCATCTCCAGAGTGCTGGGATTACAAGAGTGCATGACCACACCTGATTTTCTGTGGCACTGGAGGTCAAATCCAGAGCCTCGTGTGGTAGGCAAGCACTCTGTCAAATGAGCTCCATCCCCATCCCTCATCAGTATACTTTTAAAACACAATGTATGCTTCAAATACATTACCTAGAGAAGGCATCTACGATGCATTTGCAAGCAACACAGAAGATTTGCCTGCAGTTTTCTGTAAAAGCTGCAAGAATATCTTGTCTGCTCCTAGTATTACTGAGAAGTGGAGATGAGGGGCACAGCACCGCTGTGTAAACAGAGGTCACACTCTCACATCTGCCTTGATCTCTTGAGTGCATCTGTAAACCAGCTCTCCACCAACTGTCTTTCACAGGAACGTAGCTCACTTTGTTCTTTTGGTGAGGATAGTGGGAGTGGGCGAGTTCCAAGTGCCAAGGGGAAGTTGGGCAGTTTTTACATGTGTGGGAAGAAAATATATAGAATTGTTCATTTGGCTTTTAAGAGGATGCGTTTCAGACGATTGATTTTTGAGCTAGAATTTTGCTATATGGCCCTGAGTTTGTTCAAAGAAAGTTTGGGCTGAGATGTTTATTCGTATAGGTACAGGTGATTCCAAGGTTTGCAACAAAGGGTTATAGATGATTTCTAATCTTAGACCATCTACCTGTTATTTTTCTTTTGGAGTCTCATTTTTCATTTGTACTGTATTTTCAGGCATATCAACTGCTGATCGCTGTATTTATATAGATGTTAGGGAACTTACTAAGCATTTTAGTAAGTAAAAATCTGAGTATGAAAGAAAATATCAGATATGCACTTTAAATGAGCTTAATTGCTTATAGTTGTGCCTGAAATATCAAATTGCCTCTTGTGGGTGTGGCTTTGTTTAGTGAAATGAATTTCTCTGTAAATGTTGCTGTGGGAAGGAAGCTGTAGAGCCTTTCACTGAACTGTATCCCAGCATGCCACTTTGCCCATGATAGCACTAAGTTTTCTTTGAATGTCCGTTGTTCCTTTTAGTATTTTACTCAATGTATCAAAGGCAACTTCATCCCCATAACTGTCATTTTGGAAAGGTTCCGGGCCACCAATGGTGTTCCAGACACAGGTGTTCTTGTTTGCCACCAGAGTAGTCTGACCAGCTTCCTGAGGATGCACTTTGGGGTCAACTGTGCTTGTGCTGAAGGCCAGGAAGACAGCAGCTCCATTCCCACACCGTCCGTCCTACACTGTAGCTTCCGTGTTGCTGAGTTAACTTGGGTAGTTACTTCTGCATGCTTATGCACACATTTGAAAATGAAGTATAGCCGTAATATAAATATGTAAGGTTTCCCTTGGAGATGATGGCCTTGCTGTTTTCTTGATTCTGATGCTTGAGTTCTATTTTCTGTTGGTCTTTCCACAGGTTTCTTTAAGTTTTTGCTGCAGCAGTTTGAGAGGATACATTTGGACAGATGATAATGAGGTTTCTATAATTATGTAACTGATTAAAGATTGTGTCTTCACCTTGTGAAGTAAAAGGCGCCCCCTTTCTTCTTGGTAGTGCATTGCCATGATGAGTAATGCTGGCCTTGAGAACTTAGTCACGACTAAAACCGGAAACAGTGTCTGCAATGTTGTTTTCCCCACTGATTTTACAATCCAGTTCAGAGTACATACTGTATATTAGAATTTGCCTGTAAAGGAATTATGGAAACCAGATGTAAAGTCTCTTTCTTGAACGTGTTGGCTTAGTAAATAAAAAATAAAGTTCATAATTATAAGAATGTGTTTGTCTTTCCACAGTTTGTTTTCTCTAATGTCTTTCCCTACTAAGATAAAGAGTACTATTATTTTCAAATTCTGATATTCTATTTACAAACTCTTATACATATACACGGTATATCTCAAGCCATGAATCCTGAGAATTTCAGGACTGAGAATTCACATCTTCACTGTCTAGTCTAGTGTGTTGGTTTCCCATTGACCTAATATCTGCTTAAAGAAAATACTTTGGTGAGTATCTGAAGAAACTACCTTGTTTAGGGAGATGTGCAAGGGAGAAAATGACATTTTAATTTTCATTTTTAAACAGTCCATATACAAAATACTTTGAATCAGAAACTTGTCAATATAATTTTGCATGCAAAAAATGGAAATTTTATTTCCTAATCAGATATAAAAAATTGTATAGGATAATACCATTGTATTGATCCAAAGTGGATGTGTGTGTGTGTGTGTCCCAGAAAGAATTGAGGAAAACTTCATTAATAAGTTTGGCAATAACATTGGCTGCCTCTAAAGCTCTCTTTCTCTCACCCTCAAGGCTTTCTGGTCTATTAGTGATCACAGGCTTACCGTGACTCATCTTCCAGTCAGGTGAGCAGCATCGCTGCAGTACCCTCACATACGCGTTTGGGTCTATATTTTCATTCTAAAACAGTCTTTCCCCACAGAAGGAACAGAAGCCAGTGATGCTGCTGGCCGCTGGTCGGGACTGAGCGGGTCCCCTGTCTGAAGCTGAAGACCAACCGCCTTTGTATTCCCTGTTGCTTCCTTTGAACACAGCAGTAAGGCGACATTACATTGACTCCAGCGTTGTTTCATTCTGTCCTTTAGTTCCCACACAGTTCTGATTGATGCTGTAGTATGTTCTTAGTGTTTATTATGCCCTCATTATCCACTGAAAACGGTATACATACACATATGTGTATATATTTCAAGAATATAAATAAACACGCATAGCTCTATCCAAGAACTCTTTAGCTGTATAACAATGGTATGGTATCCTGCTTGCTACTGTAGGTTTGCAGAGTTCAGCAGGTTTCTCAAGCTCTCTAAACCATCCTCCCTTTTGCCACCTCATACCACAGATCCCATTTCTGAAGTCTTGCTGTGGCTGGCGTTCAGATCTGTGGTCATGCCTTTCTCCCTCATCCTCTTATTCAGACAAAATCTAACATCTTGAAGACCTTCCTCCCCACACTCCCCAGGTGAATCTCTGAGGAGAGACTTGAGTTATCTAGAGAGCCTTTCCTCCATTTTTGGGTCATCTCCCCATCATAACTCTGCCTTTAATGTCTATGCTGTGTAAAAATGATACAAGGAACTTCCTCACAGTCTCTCCTCAACTATAAACACAGAATTGCTGTTTCCCAGGTTCTAAAGCTTGACTTGTTAGATCATCTACAGCCTCTTGGGGTCTGACAGTTGCTCCTTTGGTAATATTTCAAGTGACTATAGAAGATGTTTTCTAGAGCATCACCACGTCTCTGATGTCAGCCACTACTGTGAAAGGAACACTAGATACGCTTGCTCTGTGTCTGGCTCCCTGAGCTTTTGTGGGAGGTCCCGCAGCACAGACTCCACGGCCCAGACAGAACCAGCAGAGCCACTGTGTAACTCACTGTGAAAACTACTTCTTCCATAAATAATACTTGCATTTGGGATTTTTTAAATGACAGATAAACAAAAGTAAGATTAATAGCACATACCAGCACGCTCACCAATGTGAGCCTTTCGTAAGCACGTTGTCTCCCAGTTGTTTTCAGTTGCAGCAAACTACATTTCCATGACGATTATACATATATGACGGACTCAAGTAGGTGAAGGGCAAACGTGAGTAGCACAGGCACGAGGAACACAGTGTGTAACAGATTAATGTGCATATGAGACGGTCAGAGTCCTGGTAATGGTGATTATCTTGGCTAGATTCAGGCCTGGACAGAGCCCAGGGAGGTGCCCTTGCAAGGACTTGCTGAGAGCGCACGTGAAACTTGGACCTTGTTCTGACTGCTGTTATTTTGAGAGTGTGTGACTCGGGTAGTAGGGAAGCCTTGCAGAGCTACCAGGAAACAAGGGAAGTCCAGGGAACCATGACTTCCAACACTTAAGAAAGATGCAGAAAGTCATAGCACAAAACAGCTGTAGAAGTCCAAGGGTCAACAAAATATGGTAAGGTATTGACCCTAGCCAGTGTCTGAGACACCACGGTGCTATGACGGTCTGCTTATGGTACATCTTCGTATCCAAAGTATATTGGTGTGGAAAGCCAAAACGCATATTTCAAGAGAACAGCTAAATTCCATACACAAAATAATTTCACAACCAAGCAATGGTTTTAATATTTACCAGAATATTCACCTTACTTTCACAGTATTCTGTACTTTAACAATTCATAAGCAAGATAAGAAAGAGGCATTGCAGTCACGCATATGCTTATAGATACCTGTATAAATCAATAACAATAATGGTGGTGTAATTCTAGATATTTTACTTTTGTGTCTTTATAAAACACATTTTTTTAGTTGCGAGAGTACCTCTACAGAGAAAAACTTGTATGTATTTTTTAATAAGGTCATTTCTCTAGAAATTCAGTAGCTGATCTCCCCGGCCACAGAGTTAATGAGCCAGCTGTTTATAACTTTCTGTAATAAGATTACCTTTGAAGTCATTTATGCAGTGACACAGCCAAGGGCCTGTCTCCCTGACTTCAGAACTAGCACTCTAGTTTCATTTGTTCATTGCTTGTTCACTCAATTGAAATTGAGAATGCTGTGTGCAAGAGATAGCACAACAATTAGTGGTAGACATTATTCACCTCAAACTTGGGTTGCTTTTTCCCTTGGTGCGTACAAGCTGGGCATGTATGCACGCCAATCCTTCTCCGGGTTCTCCTCCTTAAATGTCCTTACTGATTCATCCTTAGTTCTGTCCACACCCTCCCAAATAGATGTTAATGTACTCTGAGTGGTGATTTCCTGGGTCCTGTTCTCTATTAACTCTGCCTTCCTGCCTGGAAGGACAGGATGCTTACAAATGTGGGCGGGTCTTTAACAGTGGTTGTAGGGTGGGTGTTAGACACTAACACCCTAACACCCTAACACCCTAACACCCTAACAGGCCAAATTGTGGCATGGGGCGGGGGTTGGGATTGCTTGGCTTGCAAGTCTTGAAATTGTTGTGGCTTTGTTCACTGTTACCTGCTGTTATCCAGGCTTGGATGAGCTCAAGGGCAGGCCACCCAATTCTGCTGTCTGGTTCTGAGCCAAGGAGGGAGAACCCAATCTTTATGCCCTTTATTCATGCCAACCAGAGTCAGTCTGCCCAGCTTTTAGCAGCATAATGCCTGCTTAGAGCTTCCGTCTTCAGAAACAGGTTTGCTGACTTCATGCTGTGAATCAATCAGTAGAGGGGCAAAGAAGCTGCCCTGCTAAAATTGAAGCCAGGATTGCCTTATTTCATACAGAGAAATCGAGTCCTTGCTATGGCAGCTGTTCTCCTGTTACCATTTCTATTCTCCCTGGCCAGCGGCCAGCCTCTCCCCTGTCTCTCTAAAATCTGCTAAGTGCAAATGAAGTCCTGCGATTGTTTTTCTCTGCCGGAGAAAATGGACGTTTTCATTTCTTTTGAAACAAGTTCTTGCTCCTTCACTCGGCACTTGCAGGTTAAGTGTGACAAATTCAAATGTCAAAGCTAAATGCCTCACCACGTGCGTTCACTGTCTGTCCTTTGCTTGGCCTCATGGGAACAAGCAGTTTCTGCAGGGCCACATGTGTGCATGTGAATGACTGCACCTGGGTCTGGGGCTGAGGCAAGTGACCAAGAGAAGGGCTCTCTTTCCTCCTCTGCCTGAAGGCGAAGGAGACACAGTAGTCTGGATGTCTGTGTAGTCTGAGCTTTCTCTGGCCTTTGAGTAATCTCATCAGGTCAGATAAGAGGGGTTTGCTCAGGTTCCCTTGGCACTTTCTACTATACATTATATAGTATTTGGAAATTAAGCATCTTCCAGACAAGGCATTATTCTCTAGGCCCACCCTTCTCCCAGTCTCACTGAAGATAAGATGAATGTAGGTTGGTTTCCAAAGCTATCTGTTCTCATTTTATACTTTTGCTTTTCCCCTGTGCTAATAAGCCAGTCCTACCTATATATTCAGGTTTATTATCAATGTTTCAAAAAGATCCAGGGATCTTTTGCTCTTAAGATCGTACTCTTACTGAACTTGTCCTGATTTTGTGCATACAACATACTTGCATATGGTTTACACCATATTGGGCATTGTAAGTTATCTTTGTGTCACAAAGTACTTGAGGGGATGTGTGTAGGTTATATGTAAGTAGTATGAAATTTTATTCAAGGCATTTGAGCACACACGTGTTTAGGTTCTCTTCAAGAGCTCTAGAATCAATCTCCGTCAGATACCAAAAGACAACTGTGCTTCTCTGAGTCATAGTTTACATATATAGTTTACCCAGTCCAAGTACACAATTCAAAACAAAGACATTTAGTAGTTGATTAGGTATACAGCCTCATTATAAAACCATTTTAGAATATTTCTACCATCACTTAGTAAAGACCTATATACTCATTTATTAAAACCTACTCTTTCCTGTCAGATACCACAAACCTCATTTTTGTGCCTATACATTTTCTGTATTTTCATATAAAAATAGCATCATATAAGATGCCATATCTTATGTCAGACTTCTTCCATTTAGCAAATCCTAGCAACTCTTCAGCTCATTTTTTTTCCTTACTAAATAGTATCCCGTTGTATGGGCATACACACTTTGTGGATCCATTCACCAGCTGAGGGTCATTTACTTGTTTTCTATATTATAAATAGAGATCCCAAGAGCATCCAGGATTCAACCTTCATGTGGATATGTTTTTATTTCTCTTGGGTTTATACCTGTGAGTGGAATTGCTGGACTGTGTGATACATTTACGTTTGGCCTCTCAAAGTTGTCAAACTATTTTCCAAAGTGACAGCACAATTTAATGCTCTTCCAAGCAGTATTTGGTAGTCCCTATTCCTCCATTTCCTTGCCAACATTTGCCACTGTTTTTCTGGTACATCCTTTCGGCTGGGTGTGAAATGGTGCCAAACTGTGGCTTTGTCTTTGCATTTTCCTAATAACTGATGTGCCCTGCATATTTCTGTGTTATCATTAGCTATTCGTGTATGGCCTTCGGTGGCAGGTCTGTCTGCGTCTTTGTGTTTTCTTATGGATGTCCTTTACTCCTGAAGTGCAAAGATCCACTGTGAGTTCTAGATACAAGCCACTTATCAGATACGCACTTGGCAAGATATTTCCTCACAGATGGTTGCTTGTCTTCATATCTTAGGGAGCACAAATGTTTAAATCTTGATAAGACCAAATGTAATGATCTTTAAATTTACCTTATTGCTCTTTTGATGTCATACCTGAGTCATTGCCAAGGCTGAGATCTTGAATATTGTCTTTTGTGACTTCTTGTGGCAGTGTTACTGGATTCCTGCCCTGACGCCTGTGGAGCATCTGAGTTGGTTTTGGTACCCAGTATGAAGTAACATCATCCGCATATTACCACCAGTTTCCCTTGGTTGAAGGCCCTCACTTTGGCACCTGTGCTGAAAATCAGTTGAGTCTAAAGAGAGAAATTCGTTTCTGCAAATGAGGTCCGCCCTAGGGTTCTCTGTGTTCTTATGCCCATTCCTACTGCTCATAACAGTGGCATGAGAGCCCTAGATGTTAGGAAGGAAGAACCCCCTTGTCAGTCAAGGTTGTTTGGCCATTCACGGTCCTTTACAGTTCTGTGTAAATTTGGGAATCCTTTTGTCAAGTTCCTCAAAAGCACACAGGTTTCCAGTAAGGACAGCAAGGTCTAGTGTGTTTGGGTTGGACTGAGTCTTCCAATCTACAACATGAACTGTTGCTTCTGTTTCTTACTAGTCAGGGTACAGCTCTTTCTTCATTTTTTTCCAACTATGTGACTCTTTTTGAGGCTACTGTGGGTGGAACCGTATGGCTGTTTTCTTTGCTCAGCATTTGTATAGAGAGATGCAATTGATTGTTGTATATGGATCCCTACTGAGACTGTGCTGAGTTCTCAGTATTAACAATATTGTTATGGGCCTCCTGGGGCTGTCTGCTTACAGGATTGTACTCTGCAGACAATGTGGTACCATCTCTTTCCAGTCTGGATGCCCCTTTGTCACCTTGCTTAAGTGTATGATTGCACAATCCCTTTTTATCTTTGGGCTGAGTCTGCTAAAGCTGGACACCTTAGGAGACCCGCTGACTTGCTGTGGCCATAAAGCCTTGCCTAAGAAAACAGCTGATATGGTCCAAAGCAGCCTTCCACCTCAGGAAGGGGTGGGACAGGCAAAGCTCCGGCTTGCTTTTAGAGTCTGTTATAGGGATCCAAGGGTACAGTGTGAGGTGTCCGGACCCTTTGTATTTGGAACCCTAATTCTGGAAACCTTACTAAACATGGAATGTCATGTGCCTACCTTCTTATTTCCAGTACACATCTACAGCAGGAGTTAACACTGGGCCCCAAGAAGCGCCCCTGAAATTCTCTAATAACATTTATCTTATCTTTTATCCAGGAGCGAAACAGTAACACTCTTAGGAATGCAGCCTGAACATTTGGAAGGCTCAACTTTCATACTTCCAGACTATCTATGGCTTTAGATAAATGCTCCCACAAAAGCATCCAGGATCTGGTGTCTAGCTTAAACACACACACACACTCACACACACAAGAAATGATTAAGAGTCAGAGAATAAATGGGAGGTTATTTGTTATGGGTGCTTTAGGGGAGAGTTAAAGTCCTTTTAATGGGAAGACTTAGCCTGAGGGAGGTGAGATTTAAAGAAAGAATATTCTATGTAATTTTAATATTGTTCTCCAGCTATGAACTTCTTTTGTTGCAACATCAAGAATGAAATTCAAGAAAAACAAGTGTGTCGTTGAGTGAGTTTCAAAGGCAGCCGGGCCTTTGGGGGTTCTAACTGTAGCAGGCTGCAAAGGGAGAAACCACTATTGTGGCCCTAGCTAGAGGCAAGTGAGTGGAGCCTGGTGACGCAGGATGGTTTGCAGAGTTAAGCCTCTGCCAGTGTGGAGAGTTTCAGTGGAGGCTGGAAGTCCAGATTTGTTAGGATTGATGCTGTGGGCACTGGAGAAAGTAACTAAGGTACCCAAAGCAGGCTGGTAGCAGTGTAGACGTTTCTCTTCCTTTATCAGAAACCCATGAGATCCAGACACACGTTCTACACAGTGAAACTTAACTCTGAAAGATAACAGCTTGCTTCTCCAGCGTGTTTCATTGTGTGTCGTATGACTCCGTGTAAAGTTTAGTATTATTTTGGCAAGTTTTGCAAAACAGCCTGTGGGAACTCTGATGAGGATCCTGAGAAATCTCTGCAGTTTGGGGAGAAGCCAGAGTGCTTCTGGTCCCACACACCTTCCTTCATTCTCTGCTTACCTGGCTCCTTTCTACCCAGGCTCTCATCCCAGGGCACCTCAGGACCCACACCACCCCTGTCACCTTGGTACATAGATTAGTCTGTGGGTCATCTAGAAGCCACAGAAGCGTCTCAGGTGCGCTGGTAAAGTCCTCGCAGAGCTTGGTGAGGTCTGTGGTGCCGGGAACCTGGGCACGAAGGCTAGCAGCTGATGGTCCTGCTGTGGCTGATGGTGTGAGCGTCATACCTTGTTCTTCCCGGAGTCCTACAGTGCAGGCTCCAGCACCTCTGTTTTGCAGGGAGGACCTTGAGCTCAGAGAAATGAAGTAACGTGCCTGAGCTCAGACTCTTAAGTGGTTCGCCGGAATTCTAAGTCATCTGCTGCAGAATCCTTGTCCTTGATCACAAAACTTCTGTGACTTCTCAAGGTGCATCTAATCCCAGTTCAGTTTTTCCATAGTATTCCCTTTCTGGGGGGATAAAGTCACCTGCCTGAAGTCACTCAGTAGCCAAATAGACCCTAGTGGAGTTGGAGCCGGCTGTCTTCTATTGTAGAATGCTGCCACCTAGCGGTCAAATTGACGAACAACGTCCTTATGCTTGCGTAACTGTGTCTTCCCCCAAATGATTTGCAGTTTCTTAACTTTTCAGATCAGAACCATTCCAAGAGATGTAAAATTAGAGCCTGGGATCCAGGGATTTTTTTTTTCAGTAAGAGTACATATATACCCGTGTTTCCTGGCCTCCAAAGCAAATAAGAAAGCAAGCATCCCGTTGTCCTTCCTGCCCAGGGAAAAGGAGAGCCGTTTACAACAGGTTTCTGGTCCCAGAATTAAGTAGTAAACCAGCAACAGTTCTGAAGGCACTGCATGTGGCCTTGGTGTAGATACTGATTTACCAAGAGAGCCAGCGTAGGCTCCTCATTTAACTGCTAGAATAGTCCTGGTCCAGCCTACTCCCGCTTTCTTGGGACAGTCAGTCTTGAGATGGGAATGTCATGTGATTTGGGCTCAGTTATGTTTCAAAGGCAGCACTGAGGGTCCAGCACCTTGTGGCTTGGCTGATAGTGGTGCCATGAATCAAAGATGAACACCAGACTTTTGCTCTTGTGACTACATGTGATTACAGAGAACTTGAACAGAAGTTGCTCTGATCTGTGATGTTTTAGGATGTTAAAATCCACATTATGTCTCCAGTCAAAATCAAATTAAAATGTCTCATTTGTAATTTTGAATTATTACACTTTAGAGTATGTTATTTCATATTGGATTATTAGAGTGAATTTCAATTCTTCTCATATTTTAACTGTGACTTCATAAAGAACTTACTTTTGTATAAATGGCTTGACATTGCAATCATATAATTCTGGCTTTCAGAAGGGTGAGGTGAGAGCATCACAAGTTTGAGACCAGACTGGATTATACAGCAAGATACTGTCTCACAAACAAAAATGCAGCAAAATAGAAAACACATGACACAGACAACACAAAACAAAATAATAAAACAACACAAAGCACATCACAACGTAGCAAAACACAAGTCTGACCAACATTGTATTTCTTTCCCTTTAAAAATGTTGCATTTATTC
>NC_022013.1:55976928-55978674 GCF_000317375.1 Microtus ochrogaster
ATGTGAATGCGTATGTGTGCATGTGAATGTGTATGTATTCATGTGAATGTGTATGTGTGTATGTGAATGCGTATGTGTGCATGTGAATGAGTATGTGTGCATGTGAATGTGTATGTGTGCATGTGAATGTGTATGTGTGCATGTGAATGTGTATGTGTGCATGTGAATGTGTATGTGTGCATGCATGTGTGTGTTCAAGCAAGTGCAGAGGAGGAGGATTTGAGCTCAGTCAGTTCTCTCCTTCTTCCATGTGGTCCCAAGGATGAAACTCAGGGTGTCAGGTATGCCTGAAGAACTTTTCCCCTGCAGCCAGACCACTGGCTTGTGGCTCTATGGAGCTAGCTCTCTGTTAGAGCTAGCCCCCTCCTGAGATCAGGGAGACAGTGGAGTAGAGTAGGCAATGTCTGTACACAAAGCCTAAGAAACAAAGTTTTACTGTGTACATGAGGGCAGGCCAACACTTTGCCCTTGATCTTCAGATTCCGGCTAGCTTGTGAGATTCTGAGATGTCTTAAGTGAGCTTGTAGCTGGGTGAGAGAGCTTGGCTGCAATATTCACTGTCCCAGATACTGCTCTGTGCGTGGGGACATTTGATTCTTTGTGTATTTGTAGTCCAGGGGTAGAAATGTTAGAAGGAAAGGGTGTCCTCAATTGGCTGTAAGAAAAGGGACAGCAAGCATGGTTTTCTGTAGCCCAGAAAGAACAGATGGGTTCCTTTTGAAAAGGCGGCTGCCCTCTTCAGCTGAGTACCACTTACTCCAGCAGCAGGCCTGGGCACCAGAGTCTGGACTCAATTTGCTGGATTTGCTTTGCTTGTTGACAGTCTTCAGAGGCCAACCTTTGCAAGCTTCCTTTGGCTCCTAGAAAAGGCTGGAAACAAAGAGAGTCAAGTCAGATGCCCTTTATGCTACCCAGATCTCAATAGCACATTATGTGGCCTATGTTTTCGAGCACATGGGAATAACCCCCACCACCCCGTCAAGCTCAGCATTCTTGGGATTATGTTGCCCTTGCACTGTGTGTTATTGTATTAGGAGTTGGTTCCCAGACATTTGAGCTGCTCGTTCCTAACGGCACCATTTATGCCACCAAACTCTCAGCAGGTTTTTTTTTTTTTTCCCTGCTCTGAAAATTATGACTGATTGAGTGGAGCAAAATTCCAGGAGCAAAAGTCCTTGTCATCTGTCTTTCTTATTTTTCTGTTGCTCTGACAAAACACTGTGACTGAGACAACTACAGAAGAAGGAGTTTGTTTGGATTTTGTGTTTTTGGAGGGTTACAATCCATGGGCATTCTGGAGGAGAGCACGGTAGCAGGCAGGCACGCATGGCGATGGAATAGTAGCTGAGCGCTCCCATCTTGATCCATGAGTGGGAGGCAGGGAGAAGGATGTTGGGAATGGGAACGAGTCTTTTGAAATCCCCAAGTCTACCCCAGTGGCATACCTCTTTCAAGAAGACCAACCCTTCTAATCCTTCCCAAACAATTCTACCAACTGGGGACAAAGCATTCAAATGAGCCTGTGGGATTTGTACTCATTCGGGCCACTGTAACATCTAACTAACATCACAGGTCTGAGAGTCTTTTGCTCAATCAAAGTGCCATCAAACCCATGGAAGTTGGCCAAAATGATGAAGGCTGTTTGCTTGTGTGGGCTTCTTTACTTTCCAGGTTGTTTATTTTTGCAATGCTGGGGATGGGCCCCATGGCCTTGTATATACCACGCCAGTGTTCTTGTACCTCAGT
>NC_022013.1:55979229-56006799 GCF_000317375.1 Microtus ochrogaster
ACTAGAACCCAAATGGCTGCATACACCTGTGAGGTTTTTCTTAATTCAATTGAAGTAGGAAGATTCACTTCTAATCTGGGTCTTTAGGGTAGGAATTTTAATCTGGGCCACACCTTCTGCTAGCATCTTATATACAGAACATGGAAGAAAGAAGCCTTTGCTCTTTGCCTGCTTGCCCCTGTTCTTGCTGGCAAGTCCATTCATTCATGGGCATTGGAACCTACTTCTTTGGGATTGTGGCATATACTGAAGACCAGGTGAGAGATCCAGCCTCATGGACTGATCAACTATTGGTTTCTTGGACCTTCTATTCATAGGTAGTCATTGTTGGGTTAACTGAATTACAACCTGGAAACTATTCTAATAAATCACTCTCTCACACACACACACACACACACACACACACACACACACACACACACACACGAGCACACGCACCCCCCCACTATCTATCTGTCTGCCTGTCTACCTATCCACCCCTCTATCTATCTATCTATCTATCTATCTATCTATCTATCTATCTATCTATCTATCTATCTATCTATATCGTTTGAGCGCTGTTACTCTTGAGAACCACAGCTAATACGGAAGGTAGGCAGTGCTCCATTGAGATGCACAGGACTCAACGAAGGATTTATTTGGCCTTTGGCAAATCTGAATTTGCATGATTGATTTAGAATGCCCCTGTAGTGTGCGGAGGACACAGCCTCAGAGCAAGGTGGCTGATGGTTAACATTTACTAAACCCTGGAATGAAAGCAGGGAGGTCACAAACTCTGCCGTGCTCCCTGTTCCGGATTCCCCGGAGCTGCACACAGGGCAGCGCTGGCCGGGCCTTGCATGTGATTCAGATCTCAGCTCTAGAGAGATCAATTGCTCCTGATCCACTGCGTCTTTCCTGAGCTTCCAAAACAGAACTTTGGGCTACAGGAGTCTGGACTATGCCACTTGCAGCCTTCCCTTCTGGAAGAGGACACCGCAGAAAGTCAGCGCTGCTAAGGGTCTCTCAACATTCCACACTTGAGGAAGAACAGTCCAGCGGCTTCTGCGTCTCTTTTGTTCTTCCCCAGACAGACTCACCTGAGTCTGTGAGGCTCCGTGTCAGACCTGCGTTCCCAGACACAGCCACACGAGGGCGCCGCAGCCCATTCTCTGAAACAGACTCTTGCGGCTCAGGTTTGAAGAAGGGTTCCTTCAGCGTTGGTGGAGGTCTGAAGATGCCCCACACAGTTCTATTTCTGAGCCGCAGAGCAGCTGCTTGGTCTGTAAAAATGGCAACGGCTCCCTACCTGCAGGACTGTCAAGTCACACAACACTGGCTCCTCTTAGGCTTTCTCAAATGCAAAAACAGGAGGTGCTGGCAGCCAGGTCCTTGGGGTGACTGATACCCCCCGCCACCCCCAGATTGTGTTCCCGTGGAGAGTGGTTGTGGCATGTGGCTTCCAGGCCAAAGCAATGTGCTGGCCACATCTGGTACATGCTATCCCTACACAGTTTCCTTTCCTTCGTCGTTGGGAGGGAAACAATCCATCTGAAGAGGGATCCCTAGGCCTGCATCCTGCCCTGAGAGTTGGGGAGCCGGTCTTCCCATGTTCCATTGCAGTTCCAGGCACGGCACCCAGCGACATCCTGGCCGACCTCGGGGCTCCAGTGGGTTGGTAGAAGGGTGAAGAGTTAAACACTGGCTCACTTCTTGCTATCTGTGATTCGTGAGTGGGTTCTGGGACAGCACACGAACCAAGGCATAGGTTCTGGTGGTCCTCAGCTAGAAATTCGAGGAGTCTGCTTACACCGAGGGGCAGAGTGCGTCCGCCATCTGCTATTAGTCAGGAGTAGAGACTTCGGACGTGGCACCCAGGTGCTGGCGGTCAACTCTGCCCTCCTCTCCTGTCTAGACTAATCCATTTGGTCAGTCATGTCTCCTATGCCTAGCAGCACTGCTTGGACCCAAGCTCTTTGCAAGGTGCCTGGGGGCAATTCAGGCTGAGAGAAAGTGTTTCTTTCCCTCCCCTTCATGGTCCGATGACCACAGGCTATTTACTGCCCAGGGCCTGCTGACCAGGGCAACCTAAAGGGGATTTTTGTTTGTTTGTTTTATGAGTGAAATTCTAGGGTGACCATTCTGCAGATACAGAGTACTTTCTCTGTGTGCACCCGTGTTGAACTCATTTCTAATAGTGGGGATTCTGGGATGGCAGCTGCAGTAATCCTAGCCTTCAGGAAAACTTGCGTCTGGCACAGAATAAATGAGTGTATGAATACTTTATTAAAGGCACTTTGACCTGTCTAGAAACATAGGAAATGAGGAGCAGGGTGTGTGTTGTGTGTCTGACTGTGTTATGTGCAGGCTGTGTGTTCGTGGGAGGTGTGTGGCTGGTTCTGGCTTTGTTCTGGGACCCAGGACAGGGATCATGGAATAGATGCTATTTCACTGGCCACTTGGGGGTTGGGAACCAGGGTACCCACGCTGTCATCGATGACAACCAGAGCTGGAGTGATACACTGGCAAGTGATGTGCATTTGGGGAACATTCCCGGGGACTTGTCCTGCCTCCCTCCCCCCACCCCCCGAATCCTTAGAATTGCATCTGAAGAAAAATGCTTAGCTGTGGTCTAGAAATTTCCAGAGACTGAGATGCCTATATGAACAAGCCTTCTATGCACTGAGATGAGCAACCAAAAGGCAAATGTCCTCAGGATGGTGGGCAGCTGGCCACAGTTGCGATACCTTGACTGGATAACGCCCAGAATGCAGGATTTGGGAGGACAGGGAGAAGTGCTTGCATTTGAACATTTAGTCAGGTTTTAGCACCCAGGATGAGTTCTGCCAGCAGGGGGAGCTGCAGGGTCACCAGGTAGGCCCCCAGGATTCCTTCCATAATTCCTGATACAGGACCTTGTTAGGTATCTTCTATTGGTCTACAGGAGGCACCGCCTGGCACACTTGGAAGTCAGGCCTCCTGGCCAGGTCAATTCTCCTGTGTGCCTAGATTCCTCCTCCTTTCTCTCTCTTCCCAGAAATCCCACCTCTTCCTCCTGACTAGCTATTGGCTGTTTAGTCTTAATTATACCAATCATAGCAATACATTTTCACACAGTGTATAAATATTCCACAACATTCTCCTCCTTACTTCCTGCAGTTCCTGAACCAGAACACAGACTTTGATGGTTAGGGAGAGAAGCCAGCTTCCCTATGAAGTGCACATCCTCACATTCTCCCTGGCTGTCTGTATCAACCAGCTGCGGGTTCAGGGGTCCCACCCCATCTGGATGTGTTTGTTGTTAGAGAAGGGTGGAACTGAACTCTTGGACTATGGAGATGAACAGGTTGTGCCATCCTGGCTTCTTTGTCTTTCTGAGGACTCAAAGGGGGCATGTTGGTAGATGTCTGGTTTCAGTCTTGACGCTGCTGCTGGTTGCCTCGTCTCCAGAGAGTGGGGCTAGAGCCAGGAAAGAGTCCAGTGCTTGGGGGCGAGCTGACCCACTTCAGTGATCTTTCGTGGGACACTGCTACCCACTTACTGAACAGCTGCAGGCAAGTGAAGAGAAGCAATGAACAATAAACCCCAATAGGCTATGGCCCTCCCATGCTTGGCAGGACCTGTGTGAGAGAGGCTGACTTTGACTCCTCGAATGTCATCTGAATACTGTAATCCTAGACTTCGATTTCTGGTTTTCATCTCTGGCCCCAGAGCACAGGGACTGCTCCTGTTCCCAGACCTCAGCCCTGGTCAGAGAGCAGCCTGCATCATGTTCTTCACAGAATGAGGCAGAGGATTGAGCATTGCTCTGGGCAGCCAGCGGGCTCTTTGGCCTGCCTCTCTGTTGTTCCTCAGCCTGGGGCAGAGCACACCAATCTCAGCCAAAGGAGGTTGTGAGCTCACCCAGTACAGAATAGCTGGGCTGCCTGTAGGAGGAGTCATTTTAGCAAAAAAAGGTGTCTGTTGGCTCCCTGTGGACAGAACTGGAGCTGCCCTTGGGTGCATGGGCTCCAGGGCTTGAAACTACCTGGTCATTCCTGCCCTTGTCCTTTCTTTGTTGGCTTTGCTCTGCCCCTTTAGGTGGACCCTGGCTAGGTAGCCTAACCCTCTCTGGGACATTTCCTGGGTTCCCTTCCATCAGGCAAAACATTCCATGGAAATAGGGGTTCAGTGGTCCAATGTGAAATCCCAAAGGAATCTGACTGAGCTAGCCTATAATCCCTGACAGTGACTAGCCATGAGACCATTCCTTTGGCCAGAGCTATATCTGGTATTTCTATCTCCATTTTACAGAGGCAGCTTGAGGGGGACCCAATACCTGATTCATATCACAGAGCTGCTGTGCTGTACAGAGCGGAAGTGTGCTGAGGGCAATTCCAAATGATTCCAAAGTACTTCCCTTCTTCCCCCAGTCTGGCTAGAGAGCCTGTGGGCATCCACGTGGGTAGATAGTGAACATGATGGCTATGTTGTCATCCCTAGTGAATTCTAGGTGCTACCCTTGTCTAATCTCAAGTCCTTAGCTGTGCTACCCTGGGTAGCATCTTTTGGGAAGGTTGGGAACTCCCCTCCCCCTCTTTCCTAGAGGTAGAAAGGGCAGTATTTGGTCTCAAAGAAACCCAGGACAAGTCTCACTCAGTGTCTGTGGCTGCTCTCAGCACTGACCTCTACTTAAACCTCTCCTTCCCAGGGGCGGGACTTCCACTTCCCCTCCCCCAGCCTCTGATCCCCATATAACCTCTGCCGCTTTGACCACCCAGTCTCTTGGTCTCCTGGATGTCTCTGGGTCCACTTGTTCCCCTCCCTCTCTTCTCTTCCTCTCCTCCCCCACTCCTTTACGGCTCAGTTCGGTCTGTTGGCTATGCTCAGTCTGGACTTTTCCAGCTGCTTCTGGCTATGTTCGCCCTCAGATCCACAACAAGCCATCGTTTTAGCCCTACCTAGGAGCCAGCATGTCCTCACTTTTGTTTTCATCCAGGCAAGGGACAGTGCCTTTTGTCCCCTTAGTTTTGGTAGAGATCAGTGGTCTAGCCAAGGTTGGTGGTGGCTCTATCCCCAGTGTTCTCTCTGGTACCACGACCACCTTCACCTGTTCTCCATTCAGTGTGTGGTCCTGTGTCCAAGAGCAAGAAGCATCTCTGGAGGGGTGTGCCCACACAGCATGATACTGGCGTGCTGACAAGAGGAAGCTTTTCTCCTTTCTTGGTCAATCCTTCAGCCAGTCAGCCCTCCGCTACTGACCCTCATTTCACTGACGGCCTTCAGCCAGCAATGCCGATAGGTGTGTTCTCAGACATGCGCCATCTTGTCTGCTACCACTGCTCAGCCGCTCACAGGGCCAGGATGTTGAATGAGATGTTGTTAAGAATCTGCTGATGTGGACAAAGACCTGTGCTGAGCTGAACAGAGCAAACCCATGAAAAACGTAGTCAGTGTAGCTTAACGTGACTCACTGTAGGAGGCTTTGTAACCGATTACCCAATTAGCTACAGCTGGTTAAGTTATTGAGCCTTACTTCTGTTCCCGTCCTGTAAATTCTGTCAGATCAAGAGACTGGCTGATATTCTCCAAACCTGTTTTAGTCTGGGGCCTTCCTGGTGTGTGTGTGTGTGTGTGTGTGTGTGTGTGTGTGTGTGTGTGTGTGTTGATTTTTCTTGAAGGAAGGAACTAAGAGACATAGTTGAAACAGAGGCTTGTTCAGCAAAGGGAACACCTTAGAGAGGGATTAGAGTGGGCTTCTCTTGTGGATTTTAGATACGTTTTTCTGAGGCGAGTGCCATATTTGTGGGGTGAGGTGACCCTTTTCTCTTCCAAATCACTATGACCTGGATCTCCCCTTTAGAGCATTTCTTCCCATGATCCTCTCAAAACGCCGACAAGACGTCGACTCCACAGTGTAAGTGGTGTAATGCAATCAGCCTTTGAGGGTGCACACCCTTCATCCACGCACAGGCGGTGGGAATGCTCTGCTGTCTTATTTTCTGATACAATGGGGATAATTTGACTGCTGATTCATGGATGATTTACTACAGAGGGCATCTGATTCCCAGGAGCCAGGGCAATGGAGGCGCAGCTTCAGTTTGCCTCCGCTACCTCATCTCTGACTCTTTGCTTACAGTGCTATCTGTAGGTTCCCAGGGCTTACAGTGGTTCTGTTGACTCCTAAATTCTGATTTCAACCTGTGGAGTTGGTTGTTTTTGATGCTTTATTCTTTCCTCTTTGGGGGGACCCACCATATAGCTCCCAAATAAATCATACACAGAACCTTATTCTTTCTTACAAATGTCTAGCCTTAGCTTGATTTATCTCTAGCTGGCTTTTCTTAAATTATCTCTTCTACCTTTTCCTTGGGGCTTTTATCTTTATCCTATACACCTCTCTTTGCTTCTTACTCTGTGGCTGGTTGTGTAGCTGGGTGGCTAGCCCTGGAGCCCTCCTTCTTCTCTCACTCCTAGATGTTTTCTTCCAGATTTCTCCTCCTATTTTTTCTCTCTGCCTGCCAGCCCCAACTATACTTTCTGCTGCTTTGCTGTTGGCCATTCACCTCTTTATTAGACCAATCAGGTGTTTTAGACAGGCAAAACCATACAGCATCACAGAATTAAACAAATGCAACATAAAAGAATATGATCTATCTTTGTATCATTAAACAAATGTTCCACAGCATAAACAATTGTAAAACATCTTAAAATACTATTCCATAACAGCCTGGTGTTTTTTTTTTTCTCTTCCCATTTTCCACCTTCCATATCCCTTGGGATAAAGTTCCTTGGGTGTGAGTTTCTGGCTGAAGACTCCCAGCTACCATCCCCAACAAAAAATGACTGACTTTTCTAATTTGTCCACACTTTTAGACTCTGCTCTTGTGAGTGCTGTAAGCTGCTAACTGACCAAGAAGAATGAGCAGCTATTCCCTGGCCTGGACTCCGGACAGTGAGATCTCAGCAGACTCCAGGTCAACAGAGCTCTGTGATGTGCATGCAAAACTGTCCCTGCTCCCTTGAACTCATGCCTGAGTCCAGTGAGAGGTGTCCTTTCACTGGTGGCTGCTGCTCTTTCATCCTGGTTTTCCAAATAGCCATGGGGAGTGGACCTAGCTCCACACACTGTGAGGAAGTCTACAGCTGTTTCCAGCTGTGCTGGCCCATCCTAAACCACCATTCCTAGTTAACCTTTGTTGTAAGCTTACCACTTGCAACACCAGCCCGTACGTGATGGGCATCCATCAAAGCTTAAAGCCAGATGACTTGGTTGTCATAGAGTTACAAATACTTTGAAGATTGTGTAAGCTAGAGATCTGTCTCCTCCAGGGAGTCTGTGTTATATGTACACCATATCTTCTCTCTCTCTCTCTCTCTCTCTCTCTCTCTCTCTCTCTCACTGTCTCTCTCTCTCTCACTGTCTCTCTCTCCTCTCTTTCTCTGTTTCTCTCTGTGTGTCTTTCCTTCCCCATTTGGTGTGTGTCATGTATGCTCTCTGTAGCATGATAGCATGAGTTTAAGTGTGCATGTGATATGTGTGTGTGTTAGATAGATGGACATGATGTTTCAGATTTGAATGCTTTTGGTGTGTGTGGTATGCATGTGTGTTGTGGGGTATATGATATGTTGTGCATGTGTTAGCATGTGCACAGTGTGTTGTGTGGGTCTGTGGTACCATTTGTGTGGACCTGGGAAGATAGTGCCTCCTGTCAGTATTTAGACAAGTGGCCTGCAGCCTGAGACAGTGAGGGACCAGCTCTTCCTGCTTCTCTCGGGATGGGATTGCTCAGACTCTCTGGTAAAGCTTGACATGATGCTGTGAGTACCTTGTCAGTCTTCTGAATGGCACACCCATCTCATGAGGGATAATGATGGCCCGTGGGTAGATAGTCATTTGTGCCCTCTCTGTGGGGTGGGGGTGTTCAGCTGTGTCTTCATTATGAGGCTGTGGAAGATGCCATGCTTCCTAGACTAATACCTTCCAGCCTTGGCGTGTCCTACATCCATGGTTCTCAACCTTCCCAATGCTGTGGCCCTTTAATACACTTCCTCATGTTGTGGTGACCCCCAACCATACAATTATTTTCACTGCTACTTCATAACAGTAATTTGGCCACTTTTACGCATCATAGTGTAAATATCCGTGTTTTCTAATGGTCTTAGGTGATCCTCAGTTGGGAACCACCGTCCTACACTATGATTTAAGAGCAATGACTTATCCCAATCATTCGGATTAGCCTCTGGTTTGAAGAGTAGACAAGCAGTTTCTCTTCTGAGAGTCACAGAACCCTGTTACTGTGGCCATGGAGCTCAGCACAGTACTGTGAAGCAATTTGCCTTGGTAAAGCTGTCACGAACATCGAGGGTATTGTTCAGATTGCTTTCTGTGTGACTTCCTTTTGGATGGCTGGCCTGTCATGCTCTTTGTGTTGGGCTTACCGTTGGGCTTTAATCATCACTGCTGTTCCCTTCCTCCTTTCCTATGATCTCAACACAGTAGACAATTTTAGGAAATTCCTGGCCAGGTCAGGGCCTTCCTTTGTCTCTGCATTCGCCAATCCCTGTGTCTTTCCAAGACTTTACTTTGTGCAAAACCCAAACCTTTAAGGCAGTTGTGAGAACATGTATCCCTAACCCTTTCTGGGCTTCTGGACTTCAGTACCCCTGAGGTCTGAGGGGTGTCCCCTCTGAGTGCTGCTTCTAAGACCTGAAAACAGTAGATTTTGAAGCAGCCAACCAGCTCTTTGAGTGTGATGAAATAATGAGGGAGAACTGCTCTGTGACATGTGATCTTCTGTTTCGAGTTTACCCAAAATAACAAGATCATTTTGTTTATAATGAGATAACCAGGGAGACGTGCTTGGTAGGCCCGGGTGTTATTACAGAGCCATTTCTATGTTAATGGCGATGAGAAGAGAATGCAGATGTGGCTGTCACAGATTGAAAGGGGTGACATTAAACATGCCAGTTACAATGCAGCCAGGCAGGCCCCATTCAATGAATTGGGTGAACGAACACTTTTTATATATACATATATGTTTCTAGATTAAAGCGTGATCCTCTGAGCACCCACCCCAGTCAATCAAGCTCATTTTCTCCTGTCAGGCATTTAGGACTTCTTGGTCAAGGAGCAAAGAGGGTCCTGGTGGGATATATAACCCTCAGGCCATCAGCCTGGGTGCAGCTGGTCAGTGTGATAAGACCTACAGAAGGAGGAGTCTTAAAGTGGATGACAGGGAAACTGACTCTAAGCTCATGAAAGATGAGGCTTGAGGACTTTTGCCAACAGTTGGAAGAAAACATCTATACTTGCTGAGGTGGGAATGTGGCTTACAGGGAATCTAGGGACTCATCATCAGTTTTCTCCTTTAAATTCCTTTTCCATCTGGGCTGGGTCTACTCCCAGCTCTCTTCATGACCTTGTATTGACCCTGGAAATGCAGTGAGATCTTGTCAGGTCCCAAGGACATCAGGAAGGACCTTTTCTAGGAAGCCCAGTGCAAGAACCATTGGCTGTTTGTGCTCCAGCTGTGCCGTATTAATTCCTGACCTAATCCAGGAGCAGTTAAAATGCAAAGCTCTGATGGGCAGGCCTGGGCTGTGGATGCACACACAGATAATAGTGGGGCTGTTTAGATGGTGGCTCTTAGCCACTGTTCACTTGCCTTTCCTTGTCAGCGAATGGGTGAGTCCCCTGCTCTTGACATTGCAGACCCGCTGCCATGGGAGTGTTGGGCTGTACCTCCTGTTCCCACAAGCTAGACTGTCAGAAGGCACAGCAAGCGCTTGGACCAAAAGGTGGGGTGTAATTAGAGATTTCTTACACCAGAAGCTGTTTCCATCTTACTACACAGAGACTTAATATTATATACAAAGGCTTGTTCAATAGCTCAGGCTTGTTGTTAGCTTACTCTTACATTTAAATTCACCCATATTTCTATTTATGCTTTGCCACATGGCTTGTGGCTTGTTGCCTCATTTTCTTCACATCCTGCTTGCTTGGTGACTGGTTGGCATCTCCCTCTGACTCTGTGCTCCTTCTTTCCATCATTCTTGGTCTGACTTTCCTGCCTAACTTCCTACCGGGCTACAGGCTTGTCAGCTTTTATTAACCAATGAGAGTAATACATACTCACAGTGAACAGAAGGACTGCTTCACAGCAGTGGGGTATATTCACTCTTACACACATTTCTGAGACCTTTGTATGTCCATTTCTGTCCATTTTTGTGTTCAGTGTCTGACTTCAGTTCTTGGCTTCTATAAACCTCCCAGTCACTTACTGTTAGGAAATGTAAGAAAATTTGTTGATTTGTGTTGTGGAATATTCCTTTACACTGTATGAAGACATGTCATCATGATTGATTTTAATAAAAAGCTAAACATCCAATAGATATGTAGGATTTTCAGGGCCAGGAGAGCTCTGGAAAGATGAAGGCAGAGTTACCAGCCAGACAGAGTGGAAGCGAGATGGGCAATTCAGAAGTGAGGTAATAAAGTCAACTAAAAGGGACAATAATAGAAAGTGTCAACTCAGTGATACAGAAGTAGGTATATCATGGGCAATATGAAAATACAGAATTTAGTTCATAATGAAAATGGCATTTCAAAGCAAGAGTGCAATGGCATTGCAACCTCTGGGAAAATATTTAGAAAGCAAGAGTGATTGGATTTGGGTCTCACTGTGCACTAGCATTAATCATTGGTCCAGGGGGACAGCTTTTCTAGCAGGCAGTTCCCAGTTCCAAGGCTGCACGGAGGCATCTTGCTCCCATTCCCTCTTCCCTGGAACTCTAGAGGTTCTGAGTCCCTGACAATGAGAGATGTCTCTGAGCCCACATGAGGTGTTTTACCATGGGGATGGAGAGGTTGGGGAGCTCATTAAGGAAGACAGCATGACCACAACAAGCAGCAGTCCCAACTCTTCATGCCATGCTAGAAGGTGTGGGTGTCAGGTTCCTTTTAGCTTCAGGGTAATGTGCAAACCAATGGACACATTGACCATTCCTGAGAGGGGAAGGATGGCACTGGAGCCCCCAGGAAGGAGGGAGGTCTGAGGCAGGGGCTCCACATCTACATGAATTTTCTCCTTGGCGTGGAGAGAAACCTCTGGGCCCAAAGCTCTGGGCTGAGGGTGGGGGGCATTCGCAGCATCAAGTCTTGTGATTGCAGTTGGCAGCTGTTGAGGGAGGTATAGGTAGGGGAACAAAGAAGGAAGTCTCCCTAAATAGCTAAAAAGCACCTATTTGCACTTTTTTTTTAAAAAAAATAATTAGACATATAAAACTTTGAGCTTGGTGCTAGCAGACTTTTTGAGCTAATTCATCCCAGCTCAAATGAAGTGGAAAAAGAAGAATGGAAGCCAGCATATACAGGGAGTCTATATTAGTTCATTTTTAGCTGCTGTAACAAAAAGACAGGAACTGCATACTTTATTTTTAAAAAGACATTTATTTAGCTCACAGTTTTGAAAAAAAATCTCAGCTTGGTCTGGCCTCTGATGAGGGGCTCATGACAGATGGCCTCCAAGTGCAGAGTGGGGGAGCTAAAGCGAAGGTGAAATCAGAAGCCAGAGATTGGCGGTTCAGACTTATTCTTTTTCTAACTAACTACCCTGCAAGAACTACATTAATTCCTTTGTTGGCAGCTCCTCCCACTTTCCAGAATGGGGACCGAATTTCCAACACAGGCATATTAGCTCTTTCTCTGAGTCTATAACCAAATGCCTGGAGTTTGGGTTATGGCTTCAGAAGGATTGCAGTCACCCATAATAGGGAAGCATGGAGAATGGCTCTGTCCATGGTGCTGAAAACCTCAGGTAATGGTAGTTGGCATGACATGGAAGATGGAGCAAGGGCCTGCCCCCAGTGACCAACTTTCTCAGGCTGGAGTCACCTCCTAAAAGCTCCATAGCCCTCAAAATAATACCACAAGCTGGGGGACTCACATCAAAACACAAGCCTGTGGGAGGCATTTTAGATTCCAAACCTGACAACTTGTATCTTTGGAGAATTGTGTCTAAATTCCAGCGCTGCATTTGTTCTACTTATATAAAAGCCATCCTTAGAAGGAGCAGTACCTGGAAGTAGGGAGGATCACAGGCACATCCTCTCTTGCCAGAGGGGCTGTGTGCACAAACTGTTCTGCTTCCCAGTGAGCGTACAAGATGAGCCCCAGGACAGGCTGCCAGCACCCAGAGTCTACTGTGGTTACTGAGACCTCCAGTTCCTGACTTTTGGGGAACACTAACAGCCTGGTTCAGCACAAACCAGGTTACAGGTAGAGGTCTTGTCCAGGAGAACTTCTCTACCTAGAGTACAAGCCCCAAGCTTTGCTTCTAGTTGAACCAGGCTGTTCTCAGTGTGACGTCTGCAGAGCAGTAGCAGGAGGTGCTCATCTCTAGATGACAAGTGCCATGAGTCTGAAGCCCTAGGAGGGACCCCATGATCTATGGAAAGAAGCAATCCAGGCCAGCCAGATACCTGCAGAAAATGGAGAACAATTAAAGGGAATAGATCCCACAGGCTCAAAGTTTAGATCCCACCAATGCTTCCGTCTGAATTGGGCCATGTTAGAGGGTCTGGAGGGGAGGACCTAGCCGTGGTGATAACTGTGTACATTATTGAATGTACTAAAATTCACACCTGGGCCAGGGAAATGGTTAGCGAGTGAAAGTGTTTGCAGTGCAACCCTGGTGATCTGAGTTGGCTCTCTGGAACCAGAGTAGAAGGAGAGAACTGCCTTCCACATAATCATGGCATGTGTGCACGGCCCACTCTCACATATACTCACCAATGAGAACAGAGACAACAAAAATAAATCACAACAAATGAGAAGCCAGATCCGTTCCTGAGCTCAGACGCACTTGCTTTCTAGGCCAGGCAGATAGCAGATTCTCTTCTCTAGGAGTTGGTGAAATGCATCCAAGGCTGAGAACCAGTGAGCAGGGTCCTGTGTAAGGAATGCTGCCTGCTGCATGGGAGGGAGGAGAGGGCTGCCTCAGCAGGCCAACGCTGCCTTCAGAGCAGGAGTAGACGAAGCAGCTCCTGACTTTCTACACATGCCAGAATACAAACATGCTACTGCTTAAATTGCCTCCAACAGACTCAAATTAACCTTGTCACCAAGGTGTCCTTACTCCACATAGGCCTCTGCTCTCTTCTGCTGCTATCTTAGTTTCCCTCCAGTTTTGCCAACATTTCCAAGGATTGATCTCCCAGAGCTGGGGACTCCTGAAGTGGTCTTGGCTACATAGCCTCTGTTCCTACCATCTGGCATTTCCTTCTTAGGCATTTGACGGTGCTTTAGATACAAAATAAGGAATCTGGGCAATGAAGAACTCCTGCCTGGGAGCTCTGTACTTGGAGGGAAATGCAACTGGGGAGTCGGGAAGTGTGGAAAACTAACCTCAGCCTCAAATACCTATAAAAGGAGGAGGAATGGGGAAGATGGCCAAGAGTCATGTGCTGAGCTGTCCAGGCAATCTCTTATGGTCCAGTGTACCCTGTACTCCTGGCTTTTGGGCCAGCTGTACTGAACAGCTTGTTACTGAATCCAGCCATAGCTGCCCTGACTCCAGATCACAAGCACAGCTCTGTGTTCATGAGAAGATGCTATTTACTTTTCTTCATATATATTACAGCCTACTCCTTTCAGTCAGTCTCTTGAGAAGATGATGATGACTGACAGGTTTCTTGAGCATTTCTATTCCAGGCATGCTGCAGAGTGCTTGCATGTAACATTAAATATAAAAAGCCAATTGGTGAGATGAGGACTTGTATCAGCCCACTTTTACAGATGAAGAAATTGAGGCATAGAAAGGGAAAGAAACTTGCCCAGGCCATACAGAGAACAAAGAGTTTTGTTCTTACCCAAAGCAAGGTGGCCTTTAATACCTCTGTTTTTCTCTCCTTCTCCCCTCCCAGCCCTCACTTCTCATTTCTTCATCTCTTTGTGGTACAAGTGTTTCATGGGGATTTTGGTAAGGCTTCAATTAGGTATGGTCCATCCTTCTTCATCAGTCAGAATCCCATCTGGAGACAGATCTCATCAGTCATTTGAGCAGCAAGAATTTAATATATCATGCTGTATAAAGTTGTGAGCTGTGTAGATGAAAGGGCACACAGAGGACTCTAAAGCATCTCCAAGGTAAGGACTGTACTTCCCTATGACTGGAGGAAGAAAGAAAGAAAACAAGATTACCAATTCCCAAAGTAAAGAAAAAAAGAGCTACACAGAGCAAGACCACAAAATGTTGACTGGGTTACTAATTGGTGCTGGGGTTCCTCCAGTGGCTACAGGGAGCAGGCATGGGAAGAAAATTGCTTCAGACTAGATGCAGCTGAAGTTGCACATAAAGAGGCATGTGTGTGGTACTCATCAGAGTGAGAAGCCAACAGGAGCAAGCAAAATCACTCCCTCCTCCAACCTTATCTCCTCCAACATTGTATTCTTCCTCCAGAAGCCACTCTTGGGAGAGTCTGACAGAGCAGCTGGCAAGGCGAGCATGGTCAGAGCCTGTGATGGGATAGGGTGAGCTTTAAAACTAGGAGACATTTACTAAGTAGCCCATCTTCCCAAGGCCAAGGTTGAGTGTAGAATATTCCTTTACACTGTGTATATGTCACTGTGATTGAATTAATAAAGCTAACTGCTCTATAACTGGACAGGAGGTTAGGCGAGAGAATCAGACCAAGGACACTGGGAAGAAGGAGGATGAATTAGAGGAATTCCAGTGAGACAAAGAGAGGAAATTTAAGATGTAAGAGTTAGCTAGTAACAAGCCTGAGCTATTGGCCAAACATATATAATTAGTATTAAGTTTCCATATGCTTGTTTGGGAGTGGCTGCAGAGACACAAAGAAACTCTTCCCACAATTGAGTCTTTGCTTCTCTTTCTCTAAGCTAACCTCACCATTTACTTCCTCTCTTCTATCCTCTAGCTTCTCTATGATGCTTTGCAGCCCCACATAGCCAGTATGCTTCTTTTTTGGCATACAGTGGACAGAGATGCAGAGTACCTCTCCAAAATCAGTGAAAGGAATGCATTAGATTGGTTTTAAGACCTTACCCCTAATGGAGGAGATACTTGTACACACTTGATAGATATTGGGAGAGAGAGGGAGAGAGAGAGAGAGAATTGTTCTTTTCTGACGGTGTGTCCACTGGAAGGTTTCCTGTGCTGCAATGGACACCACAACCAAGCACACATGGGCAGAACCAATTGGACTTACTGAGTAAATATAAAAAGAAAGAAAGAAAAAAAGATATGAATTTTGGAATAGGGCTTAAGAAAGAGCTAAAGAGAGGAAGAGAGAAAGGTGGATATCTAAAATTTCATTGTGTATGAGTATGAAATTCTCTCAAAATAAATACAGTAACTAGATGCATACCGTATGTCTTTGACCTTTTCAGAAATTAATAATCTAAGTTTCTCAGAAAGGTACTGAATATAAGGGAGGGGGGTTCAATGTCAAAGTAACATATCAATTAAATATCTGCTCTTGAGTCCTCTCTGGCTTTCCATTTTCTATAATAAAATAAACTCCAAAATCGCCGAACTGAGAAATTTACAATTACTGTCTTGGTGCAATAAAATAGGAAAGACTGTTTAGGCATTTAATTGACACCCAACAACATCCAATGGTGTGTTAATTAGACATCAATTATGGCACAGTACTAATTGACGTTTGATAAGCATTCTAATTGATAACCAACATTAGCTCTACCAAATTAAATGCTTCGGTGAGCTGGTGTGACAGCAGGGAGGAGGTGAGGGAATGGCTGCAAATGCCTGGCAGCCTACAGATGGAAGGGCCTTTCTGTAGATAGCCAGCCATACCCTGCTTGGAAGTCTCTTGTAACAGTTAAGTGGTTGGGGATGTCATCAAATGTTGCTTTGGGGGAAAGAGGTCATATTTTTGATGGAGCCAGTCTTTATAGAAGATCTCCTTCCTTGTTTTTCTCTCCTTCTATTTGGCCCTGTCTAGGAGTCCCATTTCTGTGTGCTTTGGAATCAGCCCGGCTTCACCACTGTCTAAACACTCCCTGACTCTGGGTTTCAGTCTCGAGTCTCCTCCTCTGTAAATCAGGAGTTAGTCCTTTGCATAGTGTAAGAGGAGTTCAGGGCATTTTGGTATCTACTCTATTTATTATATCCGTTCACCTTCTGGCCTTCTATTCTTACAGCTAACTTTGTTCATCTCTTGGGATGTAGCTCTGACCCTGGCTTTGTGACCCTCCAGCTGAGCTGAGATCAAATTCTGACCACTGCTAGAGAGTCCTTGGGTTGAAGGTCCACTTAGTCACACCAAGTTGGTCACTTCACTCCTCTGTTCTTGCTTTTCTCTTTTGTGTCGCCATCATAATAGTTCAGTCACCCCACCATATCCGGGGCTTTGGCACCAGATTCAACTAACCAAAGATTAAAAATAATCTGAAAAAATTTCTTCCGTACTTTTATCATTTCTTAATATTATTCCCTAAATAAAATTGTGTGATAATTAACATAGCCTTTATGTTGTATTAAGCATTAGCAGTCAGCTAGAGATAGGACAAAGTATCCAGAAGGTCATGTCTGGTTACGTGTTGGTACCATGCTGTTTCATAAGGACCTGGAACATTCTCAGGTTTGATATGGTATGTGACTGTTCTTACTTTTTAGAGTTGATGCAGCGATTTAGGATAGTGCCTATGGTTGTCGAGGACTTAGTGCTGGTTGCTGTAATCATCAGGCCCAGTTCTCTGAAACCACTGAACTTGGCTCTCAACTAAGTGGTTCTGTTTTTCAGCAACCAACTGGAGTAGCTTGAAGCTTCTGTAAGCTTCTGTTTCTGGGTGGCAAGGTGCCAAGTGGCACCATTCCGTCTTCTTTACCTCCCTTTCCTGAAGACTGCTGGGTCATTATAAACAGATTCTGGCTGCTGTAGTGTGGCAGCTGCATGCTTTGGAAGAGAGGGGGGGGGAGAGCATATTTGATACACACTGATTAATAGCTACTGAGTCTTAGCTTTTTTAGCATATGAGAAAATGGGATTCTTTGCTCCATTCATATTCTAATTAAACTGTTACTTGGGAATTTAGGTTGCACATGGATCTAGGTCAATTCAATGCAAACTAATTTATTGAATGGCTAATTTTTGGACCATCAACTCACAACGAGTTAATTTGCTGGAAGCCAGTTTGCTGAGTCATCAGGTTGCTGAATGGCGATTCACAGGGAGCTGTCAGAAGCCCTGTTGGTTTAGGAAGGGCCTTTGCTTCTGCTGCTCTTCCCTCAGGACAAGAGCACCTGGGAAAGGCAACTCACAAGCTGAAGAGAGAGCAAGATCCATGTCCCTAAAAGCAAGGAAGACAGCTACTTGCATTTAAGAGCTAGCCAGATCATCCATACTGTTAAGAGACACCAGTTTTAGGGGCACCCTGGCTTTGAGCCAGGAAACACATTAAGACTTCTTATCCAGCTGAATTGGTCAGGCTGGCCTGTGCTTAGATGGAAAGATAAGAAAATGTTGATAAAACTAAAACAAAATGTAATTCGTAATAATTTAGAACCTCTATCATTTACAAATCAACATTGGCATACGGATTGTCAGTGAATGGCTCTATTTCCTTCCTTGGAATAACCTCATCCTTGAGTATGCCAATGCTGGAAAGAAAAGTCTGTCAGCATGTCCTCAGGAAGATGGCCTTTGGTCTGGCAGCTCTGTCTCAGCCAGCATAGAGAGGAGTGCTGTAGAGCGGTTTGCTAGGTACTGAAACGTTCCATTCACGAGGAAACAGGGTTTAGACACTCAAGAAGCAGACATGATTCCTTTTTAAAAAAAAATTATTTTGTATTGCTTTATAAATAATACCATTCAAAAATTCCACTTCCTCCCTTCCTCCCATTTCTCTCCTGCTCCCCTACTCAACCTCCCCCCAGTCCAAAGAGAGGGCAGGGTACCCTGCCCTGTGGAAAGTCCAAGGCCCTCCCTGCTCCATCCAGGTCTAGGAAGGTGTGTATCCTAATAGACTAAGATCCCACAAAGCCAGTACATGCAGTAGAGACAAATCCCAGTGTCATTATCATTGGCTTCTCAGTCAGCCCCCATTGTCAGCCACATTCAGAGAGTCCAGTTTGATCACATGCTCATCCAGTCCCGGTCCAGCTGGCTTTGGTGAGCTCCCATTAGACCAGGCACACCGTCTCAGTGGGTGGACCAACCAACCCCTCATGGTCCTGACTTCCTGGTCATATTCTCCCTCCTTCTGCTCTTCAACTGGACTTTGGGATCTCAGTCCAGTGCTCTGATGTGGGTCTCTGTCTCTATCTCCATCTGTAAAGACCATTATCCAAGTTAGTCAAATTTATAGCAAGCTTTATCATATTTGCACAATATAGCCACTCTGGCAACTGCCTCTCCCTAAATGTGGGATTTCCCAGTTTAAAACATGGGAAAATTGGGAATTTTAGCCTGAAAACTAAAGGGTTTTCAAGGATTGGGGGAACTGGGCAGAGCATCTCAAAATCATTAGGCAAAATATCTTATTAGGTTGGAGGTGGTACAGTCAGACTGAGTCAAATTCCATAGGGTATAGAACATGTCATAGTCCAGGTCATGCTTAAGCAGGTTTTTACAGAATATAGGAATAAATTTATTTTGACCTTGTCTTAAGATGGCTTTTAATCTGAAGATGAAGACATGCTGGTCCATCAAGATGGCTGAGCATCCCTAGTTTCTTAGTTGCTGCAAGCCAGAGGACTCCAGAGTTGCAGCTTCCCTGATGTCATGCTGGGTTGGGCTTTTCTGTGATAGAGCCATATCACAGATGGAGTCATCCCTGCTCATGTTAATAACCTAAAGAAAAACTAATTGGTTCACCAAGTTGGACTTCAATACAGTGGTTACTTTGGTCTGTGTGGGGTAAGTAGATGTGTACGCATGTGCATGTGTGTGAGTGTGTGGTGTGTGCATGTACACACATGGGTTTATATGGTGTACATAAATAAGCATAAAAAATCTGCGTATTACAAAGTCAAATACTCTAAGATATCAAAGCATCTTTTATGCTCAACATTATTCTTTATGAGAAGCTGCTACTAATATTATTCTATTATTAAAGTATATTGGTGTATGTAAATATTTATGCATTTGTATATTTTCCTGTCATAAAATACGTATGAAAAATATACCATTCATCCTTTTACTCCTTCCAATGAAAGCATGAATGGAATCTCTTCCTACGTAAATGTATATAAATACCCAGTCTTTAAAAGAAGCCACGTGTTATCCCACTGTGTGAATCCATTGAACCATATTTTATTTAAACATGTATGAGTGTTCCAACTGTCACATTTAACAGAGCTTGGTGCTGCCAGCCTTTTTAAGTTTAAACATTCTGGTCGGTGTGGTGCACAATGACAGTCCATTGTAGTTTAATATACAAATTCTTAGTGACTGGTGGGGTATAGTCCATCCTCGCGTGCTTATTGGCCATGTGTCTACCTATGTGCGATGGACCTATGCCGTTGCCTTTACTTGTAGTCGATCTTTGTCGATTCTGAAGTCCATCATCTCAAACTACATCTGTATGTTACAAATATTTTCTATTTGTAAATTGAATTTTGTTCTCCTTTAGTGGACTGGCTTCCCCAGTTTTAATCAGGTCTTGTTCAGTAATTGTTTCTTTTATAGTTAGTGCTTTTGGAACCTTATTGATTTTAGCTTCCTTGATCCATATTCCCTCTTCCCACACCATTCCCTGTACTCCCATTGTTTTATGCTTCTCTTAAACCTTCAGTAACATATGCTTGATTCTTTTTAATGGGGGGGGGTAGAAAATATACTGAAAGTCTTTATCCAGCTGACCCAGGGCCAGGTTTATGAAAAGACAGTCATTAAAAACTAATTAATGAATTAATTAGATTTTGGATATTGGATTTAGGGATTTGCATATACTAAACTTGTGCTTCAACTTTAAATATCACCCCAGCCTCTGGGTTCATTTTTAAACTGATACATTAAAAAATATTAGGAGTGCAGAACGGGTTTAATACTGAAGAGCAGTTTCTGCTCTTGCCGAGGACCCTAGTTTGGTTTTCAGCACCTCAACTGGCTAGCTCACAAATGTCAGTCATTTTATTCTAGGGAAGCTGATGCCCTCTTTGGCAGGCCTCCACGGGCACTGTACATACGCAGCACACATTCAGACATGCAAGCACACACACAGGCACATACAAAGTTTTTTTTTTAAATCATAAAACCATGACTCCTAGCCAAAAGGAAGGAAAATTCAAGTGCTAAGTTACAGCTTGAATTTTCTGTGTCCTGTATTCAGAATGGATGTCTCCAAGAACCTTGAACTCATTCATTTGGCTAGGCTGCCTGTCTAACAAGTTTTGGGTACCCATCTATCTTTTTGTCCCAGTGTCTATCAGTGTTGAGGTTACAGACATACCCTCTAGGAACTGGTCTAAAAATGCATTCCACTTGAGCTTGCCACCCTCCTGCCTCTGCCTCTTCACAGTTTCTCACCAGTACATGCTACCACAGCCAGGTCTGGAAATTCTTGCATCTCATTTGTGTGGAACATCATCTGCCTTTTGAAGTACTGGGAATTTGTTCCCGTCTCCATGATTGGCTTTCTTTCCTCTTCTCCTTCCAGAATTTCTTAGCAAGACTATTACTTTCTATGAGTTTGCAACCATGTGTACTGTTTTGTCACTGGTTGGCCTCAGGGTCCAAGTTAGCTGGGAGTCTGCTCTTGTTGAAGTATTACTGATTTAGCTGAAGAGAACAAGCAACACTTGTTTCTCCTCAAAATCTGGTTCTGTATGTACAAGAAAGTACCTACGAAGAGTTTCTCTGGGAAGGAATGTCACTCCCACTCGCCATCCTGTCATCAAACACGGTGGAGTTCTTCCTGACTAGCAGAATCACTGTGTTGTAACTAGGCGCAGTCTCATACCTATGGCCTATGGCCATTGACTGTACATCATGGTGTCTTACTAGTCTACTGGCAGTGGTAGAGTACAACAAAGGCTCACACTACTATGGGCTTCCTACTCTTGAGTTGGATTCCTAGCCCAAGGATGCTGCTATCATCTAGTAATTCTGCTGGCCAGCGTAGTAGTATTGCACCCTGGACCACCTGACTTGAGGGCTCAGGCTCCCTCCGTAGACACTGGCTTAGGGAAAGGGATTATTAGGATCTGTCCCATTGTTAGACATTACCAGTACAGCCCTGACTTCCAGGACAAAGTCTTGTTTTTACTCCCTTGTTCTACGTTAGTGAAGAAAGTATTGCTTCAAGACGTTGCATAAAATTGCAGTAGTGCTGGCGAGCTGAGCCTTGGGTATGAAGGTTGCTACTACATTAGGTTGGTCTTACAGCCTGTATGGCTTTAGAGAAGCACTTGGGACCCCACCAAAGTGGGTGCTAATGCAGGCCAAATATGGATCCACTTCAGAATGCACTGCTGTGCTGGGTACCTGAGCCGTTGTGAAGGTTCTGACTATGAGCAGTGTTGTAGAGATAGATGTTGCATATGGTGTTGGAATAGAGGTGCTAAAGACAGAAAACCAGTGCTGACACTAGGCTATGTTCTGTTGTGGGATGTTTTAGCTCTCTTTCTTTTGGCTTTTGGGGGACTTGCCACCCAGCTCCCAAGTAAACACACATAAAGGTTTATTTTTTGTTATGAATGCCTGGCCTTAGCTTGGCTTGTTTCTTGCCAGCTATTCTTGAATTATCCCAACCACTTTTTGCTTCTGGGCTTTTATCTTTCTCTATTTCTGTATACCTTTCTTTGCTCCTTTCTCTGTGGCTTGCTGTGTTGCTGGGTGACTGGCCCCTGATGTCCTTTTCCTTCTCAGTTCTCCTTCTATTTATACTCGGTGCTTTCCAGCCCTACCTATTCTTGCTCCTGCCTCGCTATTTGCTGTTCTTCTCTTTATGAGGACCATCAGGTGTTTCAGAAAGGCACAGTAACACAGCTTCACAGAGTTAAACAAATGCAGCATCAATAAAAGTTATACACCTGAAAGTAATATTCCCCAACAATGTTCTGCTTGAATTTCTTACCACAGGGACCTGAGAAGTATTGAGGATGGGGGAGTCCAAGGCTCAAACTGTGACTGACGATGATGCAGGTCAGAACTTGAGTTTGTCCCACTGGCAAGCTTGTCCCTACCTGATGCTGTGTAAGTCCCGAGGCTCTGCTTGCAAGCTCAGATTGATGTATCCCTCTGGTTTCTCTCTGATACTGGATGGAACTCACTGTAATATACTTCCTGTTATCATTTTCCCTTTTGATAACGAATATCATCTGTGTTAAAAACTAGTTTGATATTCTACCTTACTTGCTTAATTAGCACTTTAATTACTTTGGCTCTCTAAATATTTTGTTAAATAACTTTTCCATACAATATATTTTGATAATATATTTCCCTCCCCCAATTCCTCCCAACTCCTTCCCATTTCTGTACCCAATTTTATGTCCTCCCCTGCTCTCTCCCAAAAACAAACAGGAAAAAAGAAACAAAACCAGGAAGCATTTGGGAAGCAGAGGCAGGAAGATCTTTGTGAGTTCAAGGCCAGTTTGGACTAAATAGCAAGTTATAGAATAGCCAGGACTAGAAAGAGAGACCTTGTCTCAAAAATCAAATAATAGCAAAAAAAAAAAAAAAAAACCAAACAAACAAAAGACAAAAACCAACCAAACAATGATGTGGGAGTGATTTCTTTCTGATCTGTTGCTTTCATTGGTTAATTAATAAAGAAACTGCCTAGGCCCATTTGATAGGCCAACCCTTAGGTGGGCGGAGCAAACAGAACAGAATGCTGGGAGAAAGAAGCTGAGTTAGGCATTCACCATGATTCTCCCACTCCAGACAGATGCAGGTTAAGATCTTCCCTGGTAAGCCACCTCGTGGGCTACACAGATTATTAGAAATGGGTTAGATCAATATGTAAGAGCTAGCCAATAAGAGGCTGGAACTAATGGGCCAGGCAGTGTTTAAAAGAATACAGTTTCCGTGTAATTATTTCAGGACATAAGCTAGCTGGCAGCCAGGAGCCAGCGGTAGGAACACAGCCCACAGCTCCTGATCCTAAACAACAAAACAAACAAAACAATTGAAACCTCAAATCCAAAACCAAATCAAAATAAAAGATCTGAAGAAGCAACTCCTCCACCAACACACACAAAATGCCCAAACTAAGCAAGTCTACAAAAATATCAAGCCCATTTTGTGTTGACTAATTACTCCTCAGTAAGGGGTCTGCCCTGAGGTATGGTTGATATACTTACTACCCAGGGAGAGTCCAGTGGGGAAAACTGATTTTTCCTTTGTTAGTTGGAGTCAATTGCAGGTAGCTTCTTGTTTGGAGTGGGGCTCCATATCCACTTCTCTCTCTCTCATACTGGGGCCCTGTTAGGCTTGAACCCGTGCTGACCTTGTGTGTGCTACCACAGACTGTGAGCTCATATGTGTATCAGTCCTGTTTCCATACTATACCCCAATATCCCCTGATTTTAGCTGTCTCTCCCTGTATCCCTCGCTTGTCCCCTCTTCTCTCCCCTCTCCAGTTGATCATGCCATTCCAGTCTCTACCAATCCACCCATAACTATCTATTCTATTTCCCTTTCCTAGGAAAGTCTATGTACCCATCCCATCCCTTACTCTATACCTAACCTCTGTCATTTTATGGATTGTAGTTTATCACTGACTTAACAGATCATATATATACATGCATAAATGCATATATACACACATATATGCATATGCAGATGATATATTTATGTATAAATATACTTGTGCATATATGCAAATGTATACATATACATATGTTTATATGCAAATCTGTAACATATTTGCATTTCTGTGTAGAGAGAGCCCGCCCTTTGGGGGCGGGATGGCCTCGGGCAAATGTCTATAAATTGGGGTGCACAGACGCTGGTAACCCCTTCTTCCTGTTTCCTGTTTCTGGGCATCGCGGGAACTTCGGTTGCGTGAGTGTGTTTTTTATATTAAAGTGGCATTATCTTATACCAATTGGCCTGTATTAATTCGATCCGCCTTCATTTCTGGATCTGGGTTACCTCACTCAGGATGTTTTATTTTCTAGTTGCTTTCATTTACCTGTGAATTTCATGTTTTCATTTTTAAACAGCTGAGTAATAGTGCATTATGTAAATGTGTAACATTTTCATCAGTTCTTCTGTTGGGGGACATCTCAGTTGTTTTCGGTTTCTGGATATTATGAACAAATCCACAATGAACATGGTTGAGGAAGTATCTCTGTGGAAGGAGGAAGCTTCCTTTGGGTATAAGCCAAAGAGTGGTGTAATTGGATTTTGATGTAGATTGAGTCTCATCTTCCTGAGGAACTGACACCTTGATTCCCACAGTGGCTATACAAGTTTGCACTCCCACCAGCAATGGATGGCTGTTCTCTTTATACCACATTCTCACCAGTATGAGCTGTCACTTATGCTATTGATTGTAGTCATTCTGACAATTGAAAGATGAAATCGCAAAGTACTTTTGATTTGTATTTCCTTGATGGCTAAGAATGTTGAACATTTCTTTAGGGTTTCTCTTCAAGTGTTTGCCATTTCCTCTACTGAGAATTCTCTGGTGATAGAAGTGCCTCATTTTTATTGGTTTATTTGTTTTCTGGATATCTAGCATTTTGACTTATTTATGTATATTAGATATTAGCCCTCTATTGGATATGATAAAGATTTTTTCCCATTCAGTAGGCTGCTGATTTGTCTTTTTGATGGGATCCTTTGTCATGCAGAGGCTTTTTAGTTTCATGAGGTACCATTTATTAATTTTTGATCTTAGTGCCTGTGCTAACAGTGTTCTGTCCAGAAAATCTTCTCCTGTGCCAATGACACACTTTCTATTTAAATATGTCGAAAAAATTCCTCACTATTTTCTCTTATGCTTTTTAATGATTGGCAGGTGCACACTTGATTCTTTCTTTTCAGTTTCTAACAAAAGTTTCTTAGGCATTTCCTGTATCACCAGGCATTATTTCCCTGATGACTTATTAACTTATTGCTGGTGTGCTCTGAGAAAAATATGTGATTCTGAACTTTGACTTTCTCAGCTTACCTCTACTCTACCTTTATTTTCATCTTTGTGGTGGGCTACTCAGTCTAGGGGTTGAAACCCACACTGCAGTCAGTTATTCCAGGGTCCCGGAGAGGCACTATCTGGAAGATAATGGGCTAGGAGACAGGAAGGAGGCTAAGCGAGATTCTTGTCAAAGCCTCCGTTTATTAGAGATGGGGTACAGCTTATGTAGGGTAAGGAGTTGGGGGGTGGGCACAGGGGCCTGAGCTCTTGCCGAGTGGTTCACGTTGGTCACATGGTTCACTTTGGTCATGTAGCCAGGAGGTTACCTTCGGTCAGGTCACTGTAGGCCAGGAAGTCACGAGTTGACACACCTAGTTCTCTAGATAGTTTGGAATGTGGGGTGGGTTCCGCTAACAGATAGCTCTCCATTAACAGCCAATTTGGGTGTGGGGTAGGCTCTGTCAATAGAAAATTCCTAACACAATTATGGGTGTGGGGTTCTCTGCAGACTCCCCAGGGTGATGGTTCCTGCAATGATTTTAGGAGGAAATTGGCTCCTAATAACCAGGCATTATTTCCCTGATGACTTAGTAACTTATTGCCGGTGTGTTCTGAGAAAAAGATGTGATTCTGAACTTTGACTTTCTCAGCTTACCTCTACTCTACCTTTGTTTTCGTCTTTGTTTGAACTTAATTCGTTCATCTTTTCCTAACTTCATGAGATGGATGTTGAGATCCTTGGTTCTTGGCATTTCATCCTTTCTCTTCTGTGCATTTAGTGCTAAATATCATTCTGTACTCATAGCTTTAAGTGAATACTCAAAGTTTTGATATGTCACTGATAATATCAAATATTGTGTTTTTTTTTTTTTTTTTTTTTTTTTTGGTTTTTCGAGACAGGGTTTCTCTGTGGCTTTGGAGCCTGTCCTGGAACTAGCTCTGTAGACCAGGCTGGTCTCGAACTCACAGAGATCCACCTGTCTCTGCCTCCCGAGTGCTGGGATTAAAGGCGTGCGCCACCACTGCCCGGCTCAAATATTGTTAAATATCTATTCAAATGTCTTATTTCTCTTTTGTACTACATGGAAATATCTGGTTAGTATATGAACACTTGAGATTTTTCTTTTCTTTTGATTACTGATTTCTGATTTATCCAATTGCAGTCGGGGAGCATATTTCAGCCAATTTCAATATCTTAATTATTGTTGAAATAAGTTGTATAGGTCAGTGTATGGCTTCCTTTCATAAACGTTTATATTAGTTTTAAAATAAGGATCCATTTTATAGTTTGAGCTATGTGTTATAATGTGTGTTAAACATTTTATTTAAGTGTTCTAATTTCTAACCTTTTTCTATGTATTCTTTTGGTTATGAGAAAGTAGATCAATCTCACACTGTAATTACATACTTGTGTATCTTTTTCCTTGTAGGTTAGTTAATTACCGAGTTCTATATTTTGGCTTTATTATGATTAGCGACACAAATTTTGATTGTTTTTTGTTTTATTGATTATTGGCTTTGTCATCATTATGAAATATACTATATTATTATATAAAATATATTGACCCTTAAGTTTCTCTTTTTTGATAACATGGAAGTGATGCCAACGTTCCCTAAATATTTGTATAGTACAATTTAATTTTCCTTAACATCCTTTCTATGTGTTTACAGTTTGGAAATATATTTTGTAGAAACCATAAAATAGTTGATTTTTAATCTGTTGACAATTACCTTTTATTTAGGGTATTTAGTTTATTTATTTAAAATTTCTGATATGTTTGGATTTATAGCTATTATATTAACTGCTTTTTCTTTCTGTTGGTCATCCCTGAAACTATGTTCACAATTTTTCTTCCTTGTAAGAAAACAAAGTAGGTTTTATTTATGTTTGATAATTTATATTATTCATAGTTTAAAATTTTACTGTAAATATTCTAAAGACTTTTAAAATTTATCAAAAGCTAGCATAAAAAATTATTCATATGCCAAACATATTAACAGTTTTTGAGTAGTTTACAAAGCTCTGTATATTTTAATTTTTCTCATGTTTCTTAAATGCAGCTTTATTTTTAACTCTCATAATATGTCCTCATTATTGCTGTTTGATGTGGAATTCCCCTATGCATGCTGTGAATACCATTGGTTAATAAAGGACTGCATTGAGCCCATAGCAGAGCAGGGAAGAAAGAGTTAGGCTGGGAAAACTAAAGTGAATGCTGGGAGAAAGAAGGGTGGAGTCAGAAAGAAGCCATGGAGCCCTGCCAGAGTTAGGTACTGGAACTTTAGTTGGTAAGCCACAGCCACGTGGCCATACACAGATTAATAGAAATGGGTTAAATTAATATCTAAGAGTTAGCCAAGAAGAAGCTAGGGCTACTTGGCCAAGCAGTAATCTAATTAATAGTTTCTGTGTGATTATTTCAGGGCTAAGTGGCTGGGAACGAACAAGTGGCTCTCTCCTCCAAAAACTGTTTATTGCAGTCAATACTCACTCAGATCTCTCTGTGTTTATTTGTATATATGATGTCATCATTGCT
>NC_022013.1:56007219-56014426 GCF_000317375.1 Microtus ochrogaster
AGAGAGAGCTCTAGTTAAAGTTACTTGTGAGCTGCCCAGTGTGGGTACTGGGAATTGAACTTAAGTCTCCTGAAAGATCATCAAATGCTCTTAACCACTGAGCCATTTTTTTTTGGCCCCATGAAATGTGTCTTAATTTTTCCTTTATTTTAAATAATTTAGAATACTTTTTGGCTGCACATAAAATTAATTATTGGTTATTTTCATATATATTTATTTATAACTATATCCTTTAGCATCACATACACACACACGCACACACACAATTTCAGATGCCCTTCCTTGACCCTATCAGATAACAACACTGTTTCCTATAGATACGATTCTGTAACCTAGGCTAAATAGAATTAGTCCTCTTTGTGCTTGCTGATTCATTTTCATGTGCCAACAGAGAGTTTCAGCTTCTAGTGTATCTGACAGAAAACTTTCTCCTTTAGAAATTTGAGCTTTCATAGTTTCATCCATCAGTGCTTCACATGGTGAGAAGTGAAAGGAAGTATTTTGTGTTCAGCAGCTGGCTACATTTCTACAGAACTGCTTTATGGATGCTGGCCAGCAGTGAAATTGACTGAGATAGGAACTCTATGCATCACCTACCTTTCGTGAGCCTCACTTTGAGTCTTAAGATGCTGTGCCAGTTTGAGACTTCAGGGATGATTCTCGATTGAGCTTCCATGTCCAGGAAACCTCTGAAGCCTGAGCACCATCAGTTCCTTTGCAGATCCTAACAGGAGATAGAAAGAGTAGTTTACAGTGTGAAATTGTGCCGGGCTCCCTTTATCAAGTGCTCCACGTTTGTGAAGTGGGAACACCCAGGGAATTAGGGAAAAGGAATTGCCACTGTACTGCCACAGGACCTAATCTTCAACCTTTGTGTTTTGCTCCTGGTTTACTGAGAAGATCAAATAAGGTTTTAGGAGTCTGTTAAGCTATTTCAGATCTAAGGACACCAGGACTGCTCAATGACAAATGCTCTCACATGTGAAAATATTTTGATGAAATCATTTCAGCTTGCTGCTCACTGTAGTGACCATATCACTTCGATGTCTGTAGTTGAATTAGCTGCCTCGTTCACTCCTTTTGGTATGCTGAGCCACCCCATGATCATCACCTAGGAAAAGCAAAACTTCAGATTCCACTGAGACCTAGTGAGTCAGAAACTCTGAGGATAAGGACTTTCTGCACTTTTTGATTAAACAAACAGTTCATGTGATTTGGATGTATGTTAAAATCTGAGGAACACCAAAATATCCCAGTATCTCATCTATCTCCAAAACCTTATTCTGGTTATGGTATCCACTAATATCTTCACAACTGGTGAGGACAGACATTACAGAGCTTTGCTAATGATGCTGGCATTCCTGACCAACATATCTTTAAATAGCTTAATAAGAATCAGTCCTGCATGCCTCTTGGGACATACATTTAGTTTGTGTTGACTAGCTGACACAAGATAAATACACTCCAACATTCAATTCCATACTCATTTCTTTATTTTCTCTAGAAGGCATACCCAAGAAGTCTTAGCACTCACTTTAGATGGTCCATCACTTTGTGTGGGTTCAGGTAACCAACCTTGCAATTTGCCAGAATCATTCCCAGACTCTTTGTCTAATACATTAAATCAGAATGTCTGTTTATAGTATCCATATGCACAAATTGTCTGGGATTATAATTATCTTTCTCTGTCATTTTTCTACTTTGTCTTGCTTATCTTTCCATGAATTATCTATAATTGTTTATTGATGCAAGCTAGTAAAAAATTTTAATTGTTTATGTGTGAAGACATATGCATGTGCATGTGTGATGTTTACAGCCTTATCACTAGGTTGTGTTGGGATCTGACTCTGGGCATACATCTTAAAAAAGAGCACGTGTAGGGGTAATGGAACTTATTTGACAATTAAAATTCTGATTTTTGTAAAACAGCAAGCTGCTTTCTTAGTGTATATTTATTGTATATAAAGATTAATCTCATAAAGATATTTTCATTTATGTCTACCATGCACTTTGACTATTTTCACCGGTTTATGCCATCTCCCTGTTTCTTGTTCCCAGTAGTTCACATTTCCCTTAATAGTTCCTCTTCTGCTTTCCTGTCATTCATTGTGCGGGTGTGTTTAAGGGTGTGACACAAAGAGAATCTTATTTATTTCACTTAATGTGACGATCTCCACTTCTGTCTATTTCCATATGAATGACCTTATCTCATTCATTTTTATGGGAGGAATACAATTTTATTATATATACATTCTATATTTTCTTTGTCTATTCTTCTATTGATAAATCCCTAGGCTGATTGTATTCATGAGATTTTTTTTTCAAGACAGGGTTTCTCTGTGTAGTTTTGGAGCCTGTCCTGGAACTCATTCTATAGACCAGGCTGGTCTCAAAATCACAGATATCTGCTCACTACATGAACTTAATAGTGCCATGGTGACCATGGATATGCAGGTATCTCTGTAGTAAATAGCTATGAATTATGCAGGTATCCCTGTAGTCTGCTGACATATGATTACTTGGGTGTGGTATAATTGGCTCATACGATAAGGCTACTTTTAGATTTTGGAGGAACCTCCATAACGATATCCCTAGTTACTGGATTCATTTATATTATACCAGTAATGTATAGGGCTCTTTCCCCTGTATCCTTACCAGAATTTGCTATTTTGTTTTAATGATAGCTATTCTGACTGGGGTAGGGTAGAATCAGTCTTTTATTGAATTCCTCTGATGGCTAGGGATGTGGGACAATTTTCATGTATTTATTGCCCATTTGTTTTTCATAATTTTAGAACATTTTACTTGATAAGTTCATTTCTTGATTGTATCTTGATTTTTGTGTACCTTTTTGAGTTCTTTTAGATATTATACATTAACCCCCATCAGATATATGGGTAGCAAAGATTTTTCCACCGTTTTGCTGATTGTGTGTGTAACTGGTATTTAATTTCGTTGCTGCATGTAAGCTTTCTAATTCTATGCAGTTCAGTTTGTCTAATCTTGGAATTATTTTTTGAGTGATTTGGGTTCTTTTCAGAAAGCCTTTTCCTATGTATATACCTTGAAGTGTTTTAGCTATGTTTTCCTCTAGACATTTCAGGTTTTGTAATTAAGTCTTTGACATATATTGAATTGATTTTTGCATTGAGTGAGAGATAGGGATAAAGTTTCATTTTTCTATATGCAAATATACATTTTTCCAAGTGTCATTTATGAATAAGGGAATCTTTTCCACAATGTATGTATTTGGTTTCACTGTAGAAGAAAATGTTGGCATAGATATCTATTTTTTTAAAATCAGTACCATGATTTTGTTTGTTTGTGTTTTTATCATTTATCTGAAGAACAATTTAAAATCATGTGTTGTGATACCACCAACATTTCTCTGTGCTCAAAACTGCTTTGACAGACTGTTGAGGACAGAAAGTCCAGCATCATCTTAACAGATTCAGAAGGCCTTTGATGCAGTCCCAAATCCCTCCATCATAATAAAATTCAAATTAGAAGTTGAGAAAATTACTTGGATATAATAAAGGTCATATGTGACAAAGGTATATTCAATAGTATGTTTGATGGGGAAAATTAAAAGCAGAAATGCTGGAACCACCACAACCACCTTTCTAAATACCTCGGAACAAACATAATTAGGAGGCGAAGGAGCACTTTTAGGAAAACTATAAAACACTGAAGAAAGAAATTGGAGAAGATACTAGAAGATGGACAGAGTTCCTGTGCTTATAGATTGGGAAAATTAATACCGGAGATATAACTATCTCATCAAAAGAGATCAAAAGATTCAATGCAAACTCTATCAATAGATTTCAACGGCATCCTACACAAAAAAGAAAAAAAAACCCACATATAATATTCACACAGAAGCACAAAAGAGATTGAACAGTAAAAGTGATCCAGCTTTTCTTTCTCTGGTTAGCTATGGGGGGAGCATAGCTGTTGGCAGTGTTCAGCTTGCTGTGTTGATGTTTGTGTTGGTTTCCCTCCAGTTTGATTTTCTAGGCATAGCGATGAGGGTTATTGTTACTTTGAGGAGTTACAGACAGTGAGAGATGCTATCTGAGTGCTTGGAACTAAACCTGGGTTAGGTACTTTTAAACACTGAGCCCTCTCCAACTGCCTCATTATCTTTTTTTTTTTTTCACTTTCAGAATGGCAATCCAATTTATACCCCTCAGATAACCAATGTTTCGAAATTTGTTGTGATAGTAATTAGAGAAGCAATGCAGCAAAAAGAAAGGTTAAGCAAAACAGAATAACAGGGAAAACAATTCACAGATTTAGTCAACTAACATCTAGAGTCATGTGCAAGTTTACTAATGAAGCAGGAAGTACAACCGGGAATAATGAGATTTCAGACTTGTCTCTCTAACTGGCAGTTGTCCAAGCAACTGGTAACAATTCATTCTGAGAATGGGAAGTAAGCACTCAAATGTTGCTGATGAGAATGCAAACTTCTATAACTTTTGGGAAAGTAAGAGGTGATATATACTATTATAAATAACACCGAAATCCTTCGATTAAGTAAAGCAGGTTTGAGTCAGCATTTTTTTTGGGGTGGTGGTGGTGGTACACACATTTAATCTCTGAATTTCAGGCCAGCCTGGTTGACAGAGTTCCAGGACAGGTACTTATACAAAGACCATATCTTTATTTTTTTTATTTTTTTTTAAGATTTTTAATTTGTTTTTTACTTTTTTTTCTCTCAGAATGCTCTATTTTATTACCAAAGTATGAATAGAGTACATTGTATTTGGGTATAGGACAGTTTGTGCACAGCCCTCAAACTGTGAACTGAGGGTAGCTCTGAGTGTTTGTATCTGACTGTCGATCTGCCACAGTTACAAGTCCATCTCTGAGATATTTTCCTCATGGTCCCTCACTCATGTCTCAGGTCAGACTAGCCCTCATACCCTCCCGCACACACTTACTGGGCAGCATTTCCTCTTGCCAGGGGGTGGTTTTTCACTGTTTTTATTGAAATGTATTTTTTCTGCTCCCCCTTTCCTTACTTCTTCCCTCTCCCTCTCCTATGATCCCCATACTCAGGAGATCTTGTCTTTTTCTACTTCCCATGTAGCTTAGATCCATGTTTGTCTCTCTTAGTGTCCTCATTGTTGTCTAGGTTCTCCGGAGGTTGTTTTTCTTTGCTTTATGCCTAAAAGCCACTTACAAGTAAGTACATATTTTATTTGTCTTTCTGTATCTGGATTACTTCACTCAATATGATTCTTTCTAGATTAATCTATTTGTCCACAAATTTCAAGATGTCTATTTTTTAGTACTGTAGAGTACTCCATTGTGCAAATGTACCACATCTTCTGTATCAATTCTTTGGTCGAGGGGCTTTCAGGTTGTTTCCAGGTTCTGGCTATGACAAATAATGTTGCTATGAACATAATTGAGTACATGTCCTTGTGGTATCATTGAGCATCTTTTGCATATATACCCTTAACTGGTATTGTTGGGTTTTGAGGTAGGTTGTTTCCTAATTTTCTGAGAAACTGCCATACTGATATCCAAAGGAGCTGTACAATTTTGCACTCCCACCAGCAATGGAGGAGTGTTCCCTTTCCCCCACATTCTCTTTCAGCATAAGCTGTCATCAGTGTTTTTGATCTTGGCCATTCTTACAGTTGTAAGATGGAACCTCAGGGTTGTTTTGATTTGTATTTCTCTAATGAGTAAAGATGTTGAGCAGTTCCTTAAGTGTATTTCAGCCATTTTAGATTCTTCCGTTGAGAGTTCTCTGTTTAGGTCTATACATGATATTTTTGGATTGCTTGTTCTTTTGATGGCCAGTTTCTTGAGTTCTTTGTATAATTTGTAGATCAACCCTCTGTCTGATGTGGCATTGGTAAAGATTTTTTTCCCATTCTGTAGTTTGCTGTTTTGTCTTGTTGATCATGCCCTTTGCTTTACAGAAGCTTCTCAGTTCCAGAAGGTCCCATTTATTAATTGTTTCTCTCAGTGTCTGTGCTACAAGAACTTAGAATTCTTATCATATAGATCTTTTACTTGTTTGGTTAGAGTTACTCCAAGATATTTTATGTTGTTTGTGGCTATTGTGAAGGGTAATGTTTCTCTGATTTCTTTCTCAGTCCATTTATCATCTGTATAAAGGAGGGCTACTGATTTTTTTCTTAGTTAATCTTGTATCCGGCTACTGGGGTTATATTTAGAAAGTGGTCTCCTGTACCAATGTATTCAAGTGTACTTCCCACTTTCTCTCCTATGAGGTTCATTGTGGATAGTTTTATGTTGAGGTCTTTGATCGATTTGGACTTGAGTTTTGTGCATGGCAATAGATGTGGATCTATTTTCATTCTTCTACAGGTTGACATCCAGTTATGCCAACACCATTTGTTGAAGATGCTTTCTTTTTTCCAATGTATAGTTTTAGCTTTTTTTTTTGTCAAAAATCAGGTGTTCATAGGTGTGTGGATTAATATCGGGGTCTTCCATTCTACTCCATTGGTCAGCGTCTCTGTTTGTATGTCAATACCAAGCTGTTTGCATTACTGTAGCTCTGTACTAGAGCTTGATATCAGGGATGGTAATGCCTCTGGCAGATCCTTTATTGTACAGGATTGTTTTGGCTATCCTGGGTTTTTCGTTTTTCCATATGAAGTTGATTATTGTTCTTTCAAGGTCTGTGAAGAATTGTGTTGGGATTTTGATAGGGATTGCATTGAATCTATAGATTGCTTTTGGTAGGATTGCCATTTTTACTATGTTGATACCCCTATCCAAGAGCAGGGGAGGTCTTTTGAGTTGGACTTCATCTCCTCCTCTTTTCCCTATTATTTTAGGTTTGGTCCTTTCCTGGTGTCCCATATTTCCTGAGTATGTTGTGTTAAGCTTCTGTTAGATTCAACGTTTTCTTTGACTGATGAGTCTAATCCCTCCATCATTCTGCTTGAGAATCTCTCTTCCATCTCTTGTATTCCGCTGTTTATGCTTTCACTTGTAGTTCCTGATTATTTTTTTATATTTTTCATTTCCAGAATTCCCTCAGTTTTTAATTTTCTTTAATGTCTCTATTTTGGTTTTTAAGTCTTTAATCATTTCTTTCACCTGTTTGATTGCTTCTTCTTGGTTTTCTTTAAGGGATTTGTTGATTTCTTCCAATTTTTGTTTGCATTTTTCTTCATTTCTTTGAGAGAATTTTTTTATTTCCTTTTAAGGGCTT
>NC_022013.1:56014717-56041896 GCF_000317375.1 Microtus ochrogaster
TGCCAGTAGATCCAAGGCTCAGATGGTTGTTCCTCATGGCAGAGTCGTGGCCACAGTTCTAGTCAAGTTGGAGGTCACTCAGCACTACTGAAAGTCACTCAGTGCTCCCAGAGGTTGCTCTGCAATTCCAGAAGATGATTGGGTCTGATCCCAAGGAGGTTGCTTGCTTGGGCCTGCTCACCTGGAGGTTGCTGTTTTGGGTCTGCTTGTATGGAGGTTGCTGGCTCTTGCCTGATCTCATGGAGGTAGTTGGCTCAGCCTGTTCCTGTGGAGGTTGCTGGCTCAGGCCTGCTCTGGAGGAGGTCACTGTCTCTGGCTTGCTTCCATGGAGGTCACAGGCTCTGGCCTGTTCCTGCAGATGTCCCTGCCTTGGGCATGCTTCTGCAGGGGTTCCTGGCTCGAGCCTGGCCCCACAGAGGTTGCTGGCTCAGCCTGAATCATCATTCTTATAGCAATAGTAGGATCATTATTTTTCCTGTAAATGTATAAGAAAATTTATCGTGGTGTCAAAACCCAGAACCAATCTAAAGGTCCATCCTGAGGAACAGATGAACAAGTGATGGTTTATCCATGGTTTGAAGTAGTAGATGGAATTAACTAGATTTCCACATAGAATTCTAGTAGCCTGTCAGTTGCATGCTATTGACTAAAAAAGCCAATACCAAAACCCCAGCAACTGTAAGACCCCATCAAAATGAAAAACAGTGCAACAAAGAAGACCAATATTTACATAAAGGTATTTATGTTCTCAAGTTTGTGTAAACGAGATGTGCAAACATACATAGCAATTACAGCAGTGCTGTGGGGGAAGCGTGGGAAAGAGGAAAAAGCAACAGTGTCTTCATACACCTCTGTTGACCAAGCTTTATAACAGAAACATCTACAAGGTTAGGCACATACTACAACCTTGGGAAACAAGAGAAATCTTACAACATTAAGCATGCCCCCACCTAAGAGCCGACTGATGATTTCTGCATGTCTCTGGGCTCCTTCCACTGTTCAGGAATCCAGTGAAGACTGCAGCACACTGTCTTCGTTCACAGTCAGCACACATTCATGAACCTGCCTCAGTGTTCAATGGCACCCCATTCTTCTATCCTTGTAGTAATAAGAGTGGCGGGGCTGTGTCTCCAGCACCCTTGCTGCCTGGCTATCTTATGCCCCGAAATAACAACACACAAATTGTATTCATTTAAACACTGCTTGGCCCATTTCTATCTAGCCTCTTCTAGGCTAATTCTCACATATTAATTTAGCCCATTTCTAATCATCTGTGTGTAGCACCCCAGGGTGTGCTTACCGGGAAGATTCTAGCCTATGTCCATCCTGGGTCAGAGCTTCATCGATCACCTGCCAGGGAGAGAGGAGCATGGCGTCTCTGCTCCAGAGAGCAGAGCTGTTGAGTCTGAGCTCACTTCCTCTTCCTCCCAGCATTCTGTTCTGTTTACTCCACCCCCTATGTTTTAACCTATGAGGGCCAAGCAGTTTCTTTATTGCTTAACCAATGAAATCAACAGATTGATATATGACATTCCCACATCATATCCTAAAGATGAAAAGCAACCAAAGTGCAGATAAGAAGTGCAGGCCCATAAATCTCAAGTAATAGAGTCAAAGATGGAAACTGTGAGGCATGTTGAGAGTATCACATCCTGTCTGAAGCAGGTGCATAGTGAACTTGAGCTGTTTGCAAAGAACAAAAATTAAGAAACAGAGGCAAATCCAATTTCTCTTTTGAGAGTAGTAAATGCACACATATTCTTTTCCTTCTAAAATGGAGCTCTCTTTTAATACTCTGATATCATAAAGCTGTCTTGCAGAATTTTTTTGTTTGACTTTGCTTTCAGGTATGCATTTTGTATTTGCCATGATAACCTCAAATGCTACACTCAATGCTTCCTCCTACCTTTCCTTCTGCATGTTTCCAGTCCTGATGTCTAATCAACGAAGCTATTCATGTGCTCTTCATGAGAAGTTAGATAAACAGAAAGGAAAACAGCAAGAAATAGTCACATTTTATTTCATTCCCCAAATAGCTTTTTGTGCTAGCTGGGTTTTGCCAACTTGACACAAACTTGGTATCTGGAGAGAAGGAATCTTAATTGAGAAAATGCCACCATAGAACTGGCCTGTAGGCAAGTCTGTGAGGTATTGTCTTGACTAATGGTTTATAAGAGAGAACTCAGCTCACTGTGGGAGGTACTACCCCTATGAAGATGGTCTTGAGCTGTATAAGAAAGCAGGTTGAGCAAGCCATGGGGAGCAAGCCAATAAGCAGTACTCATCCATGGCTTCTGCTTCAGTTACTGCCTTCAGGTTCCTGCCTTGAGTTCCCATAATGGATATGACCTAAGATATGTAAACTAAATAAACTTTTTCTCCCCAAACTGCTTTTGGTCAGTGGTCTTTACCACAGCAAACAGAAACTTAACTAGGGCACCCTTTAAGATCCAACAGTGTTGTGATACCTCTTAGTTGGTAGAGTATTTGTCTAGCATGCATAAAGCTCTGTATTTGTTCCCTAGCACAGTACTTGCCTAGCATGCACAAAGCCCTGTATTTGTTCCCTAGCACTGGGTAAAATGGGGCATGGTGCCTGGCCATGCAGGTAGAAGCCTGTAATCCCAGCCCTTCTGAAGCGGAAGCAGGAGAGCTATAAATTCAAGCATCCTTGGCTATGCAGTGAGTTTGAGGGTCAACCCAGGATACACAAAAATTTCTCTCAGAATAAAAAGCTTCAAAAGGGCAAACCTGGATAAAGCACAGTAATTTGTATTCATTTATTTACTGAAATGTATTGTCCAGGCCTTGAACTCATGTGCTCCCCCGTGTTAACTTTCTGAGGAGCCCAGAAAACAGGTACACACCACCATGCCTTACTTATGATGCAGAATTTCTATAACAGTGGTAGGACTGTATAGGAAAGAGAGTAAAGGTAGACTAGGCTAATCATGCTGTCTAACTACACCACCCAGGACTGATAAGGAGTGACTGGCAGGGAGTCTTCCATGGGGGCCTCTTTGTGAACAAGGCAGAAAGATATGGTAGCTATTGGTTTTTGTATTTACCAGTGATGGAATTTATACTATGATATCAAAAATAAAAAAAAATATTTTTAACACTATTACTTTGTTTAGCAACAGTGAAGTGTTAAATAAAGCATTACCCTGTAATATTTTTATTTTTCATATCTCTGTATGTATTCCCTGGCCTGGGTATTCATGCTGTGTCATGAACATCTCTGTCCATAACTTGTGGTGTCAGCTGTGGGCACAGTTGTTGTTTTATTTATGCTGTAATGTACAGTAAGCATTGGAGTCCCTACTTGTTGAATGATAAGTGTTATTTTGGAGTCCATGGAGACTGGAATGATCAGGTGAGGTGAAAGGTGAGGGCTGAGACTAAATGAATCCAGACACTTGAATATAATGCTGGGGTGATGACAATAGACAAAACCCATTGAATCAAGATAATAACAGGGAAAGAAAAGAATAAGGAGTCCCCAATGACCAGTAAAATCTAAGTGTAGCCGATAAAGTTATCAGCAAGCTAGAACAAGAAGACAAGAGCAACAGGGGAAATAATCTGTTTAGCCTGGAGACCTATAATGCAAGGTCTTGGCAAAACTAAGCAAACATATTCATGTCTTATTAACAACTGTTAAGATCTTTTGGGACAGAATATCTACCACATGTGGTCAATGAAAGCGGTATGAAGGGAAGGTTAATTCAATAGGTTTGAATTAACCCTCTCTCTCCCAATTGCATCCTTTCCTTGCTTGCTGTCTTACAATCATTTCTTCCCTTTAATTTTCCCTGGCATCAGAAGACATTTTGAACTAAGTCTTTGTCGATGAACTTGTTCTGTACTGAGAATGACCAAAGGATGGTTCTGCTTCAGCTAAGAAAAGATTAGTGGCAAACCAATGTCAGTATTACAATATTGTAGTGTAAGAAGAAATGGCTAGTCTGTCTCTGAAGAGCTGAACTTCTATGTATTTCCATGAACTTTCAGGTGGTATGGATTATAGAGAAAATAACCATGACAGAAGTCTGAATCACAAGTAGTCCAAGGTCTAGGGACCCTATACAGGATCAGTGTAGGCTGACAACCTTGGTTGTAGCCAATCAACATTACATATAGGGTTTCCTAACCTGGGTCTTCCTAGAGTCAGTGGGACTGTGTCCTTTTGACACCATAGACGTAGAGCTCACAAAAAAGCAGAAGATATTTGTCTTAGGGTTTCTATTGCTGCAATGAAATACCATGACCAAGGAACAACTTGGGGGAAAAGGGTTTATTTGGCTTATATTTCAATATCATTATTCATCATCAAAGAAAGTTAGGACAGGAACTCAAACAAGGCAGGAATCTGGAGGCAGGAACTGATGCAGAGTCCATGGTACTGCTTACTAGCTTGCTCTCCAAGGCTTGCTCAGCCTGCTTTCTTATAAAGGCCAGGACCACAAACCAGGGGATGACACAACATATAAAGGGTATATATCAATAATCAAGAAAATGCCTTACAGCTGTATCATATAGAGGCACTTTTTCAATTGAGGTTCTATCCTTCAGATAACTCTAGCTTGTTTCAAGTTGATGTGAGACTAGCCAGCACAACACTATTGGGGGGAAATCAGGGTTCTCTCTTTGTGTTCGCAGTCATTAATGAACAAATTGTAAAGGAAAACTCAACACTAAACTTGGAATACTTTTATTAGAGTTTGAGAGGAAGCCACCAATCTTGTCAGTCACTGGGAGGAGGGACATGGAGAAGAAGAAGAGAAAAGGCCAAATATCTTAGGTCAGGCTGGCATGTCTAGCAATGGAGGTCATCAAGCAGCCACATGACAGAAAACCCCTGCATGGTGAAAGGAGGAGGGAAGCTTCAGAGGAAGAATGGGAAAGCTCAGAGTGCCAGAAGAAAAACATGCGCCGGCTTTGGCTAGTATCCACAAAAAGAAAAAAAAAAGAGTAAAAAAGAAAAGTTATGCTCTTTTGAGTTAGGACTCAGACAAGGGGGATGCTATAGGAGAACTCTCTGGCAGTGGTTCCATACTGACTGCATTAAAGCTTCTGGGAAGCAAAGTATGTCATGTCATTAGGAGGATAATTTCTCTCCCCATCTCTTTAGCTTCAGGTGAACGGGCCCTCCCTAGGCGTGGTTTCTCAGGCAGGTGATTGACAGTCCAGCTGGATTAACTTTTAGGGGAGAAGTCAGTGGTCTATAGAGTTCTCATCTCTCTCTGAGCAGATCAGAAAGTCATGTCTGAGCCTCAGTCTAGACGTATTCCACCTCCATTGAGAATGGAGGTGTCCATTCTCAATGGCCTCTAAGACTCCTATAATACTGAGTTAGTGGTAGAACTTGGCAGCATCATCCACATTCATGTTGATGTGTTTTTTTTTCCCTTAGACATGAAAGATACATGCAAAAATTCGGGGGCAATGGAAGTTTGTGCCAAGGTTCCACAAAGCCAGTGCTAAAAGGCAATGTGTGGCAGTGACGAAGCCTATGCAAGGAAGGTCCTAGAGGCCATTGTGTTAAGCTGAGAAAGTGAAGCCTAGGATGATGGGTAATGCCAGGACAATTAGACATCTGCCAAGAAAAACTACAGGCATAGAGTGGAGATGTTCCAATATAAAGGCAACGTGGGATATGGGTAATAGGAGTAGAGTTTGCCACGATTGTTGAGGCCTAGATGATTCTATCATTAGCCCCAGATATTGAGCCCAGACCTGCAGACTATAGTATTTTTCCACCCTGGGTTTGGTTTTGTTTCAGTCTGATCATTCTTTGCTATCCTCCCATTCTTCCCTTTTGGAATGAAATAGGGATGCTTATTATCTGATATTGCATATTGAACATATATAATTTAAAACCTTACAGGGGGTCATAGTTTTGGACCTTGATAATCAAAATAATCTTTGCCGTTTGACCCTTTGAATGGTGTTAGGAGTGGTAAAGACTAACATGGGCCATTAGAGTCAGACTAAATATATTTTACATGAGGCAAAAATGAAACATGAAGAGTCAGGGTGGACTATTATGTTTTAAAGTGATGTGTTTGAATGTCAAGTTTACAGGGGTGGAGTTGTGATCTCTAATCTTTATTGTTAATTTGACTGGACTTAATATTGCTATAAAAACACACCTCTGGGTCTCTATGAGAATGTTTTCAGAAAGGATTCACTGAAGAAAAAGACCCTTCCAAATCATTAAATTGTCCAGGCTCCAGACTAAACAGAAGTGAGAAAATTTGGTCAATGCTAGGATATCGTTCTTTGTTTCCTGATTGCAGGCCCAGTGTGACCAGACACCTCGTGTTTCTGTCACATACCTGTCCTTCCAGGATGGACTGTAATCCCAAATCCTGAGCGAACAGAAACTCTTTCTTCTGTTAGGTGCTTCTTTCAGATAACTTGTCATAGTGGAAAGTAATGTAATTAATACAATGGCCAGCCTGCTCTGTGGGAGACAGAAGTGAGCATGGGGTTGGAGGGTATTCAGCATTGTTTACAAATAACTAGGAAAGTACACACACATCAACAATTATAGTTACATATAATATACATCTATGTACATATATATTAAATTTTAATTTAGTCATACATTAATACAATTAAATATATGTATGTACAACCTAATCAGTCTGTATAATGTTATGTATATTTGTTTCCAGGCCTGACCATTTGGTATTGGATAACCAATTTGTGTGCTTGCCCCTGGGGAATACTATTTCTCCTGTTCTTGGCATTCCTTAGTTGCCTGTGGTTCTTTGGTTTTGAAGCCTCAGGGGCTTTCCCCCATGCACTTAGCATATTGTTGTTCTTGTTCTTCTTGTCCAGCTTGTGTTTAGATAGTCATGTTGGTAAGACTTTATGACCATGGCTTCTGGCAGTCCTAGAAAACAGCAAACTCTGTTTCTCTGGCTCTTGCAATATTTCTGCTCTCTCTTCCAAAACGATCCCTGAGCCTTAGGTGAGAGAGGTGTATTATTGATGTGTTAGGACTCCGCTCCACAAAACTGCAGTTTGATTGATTGTAGTTTTCTGCAATGGCCTCTCTGTCGCAAAAGAAAAAGTTTTCTTGATTTGGGAACACTTTTAATTTTTAAAAAAATACTCATTTATTTTATTTTATGCATATGAGTGTTTTTGCCCGCATAAATGTCTGTGTACCACATGCATGCCTGGTGTCCATTGAAGAGGGTGTCAGATCCCCCAGAACTGGAGTCACAGAGGTTGTGAGTCACCATATGGGACCTCTGCAAGAGTAACAAGGGCTCTGACCTGCTGAGCCATCTCTCCCACTCTATACTTTTAACTGTACTGTCACTGTTCATAGCAGGTATTTTTAAAAACACTACATTTCTGTTCTACTGAACTGAAAATCAGTAGCTTTTCTTCTTTGAAGGAACCCACCTACAAATCCCTTTCATAATTTTGTTTCATCTTGTCTTGGTTGATTATTCTATTGAACTTGGACCTGACCTCCTTTCCTCTTCTTCGCCTTGCACCTGGGGTGAGGTTGGTTTCTGCATGCATTTCTGTGTGACCGCACATTGGAGGTAGCCTTCAGCGCGGGGCTCAGTAGGTGCACATCCCGAGAAGACAGTAGGGCACTGATGTTTCTCTCTGGGAGCTGACAGGTGAGCCCTCCTTACTTGAGCCTTCCTTACCTCAGCCACGGGCAGTGATGTGTTCAGAGTGATAACTTATCCCACCATGAAAATATTGGCCCCCTCCACCTGACTCCCTGTGTCAGTTCAAGAGCTGAGCCCTGTTGATAGCCCCAGATAAGCCACATGCCTGCTCTGCGGGAAATGGTGGGAAAAGGGTTATTTCCCTATTCTCTACTACCTCACTGATTCAGAGGTATAGCATGGATCTCTTAAAACATGGCATAGTCTTGGAGTCTGAGGAGCCCCAAACTGGAAATGTCCTCTGGAGCCAGAACACCCAGTGCAGCCTCCCTCAGCTCCTGGAGAGCCTTGAAAAACCTGTAACTATCTGTAAACCACTCAGAAGAAGAGGATAACAATGGCAGGGAATTCAGAGGCCATCTGTCTATTAGAAGTCACTGCAGGGCGGATTGTAATCTTGCCAGCTTCAGCTAAGCTGGGGAATAGGGCAGGTTGGCCTGAGTTGCAGAGGGAAAATGTACTTAGGTAGGATCAGACAAAAGTTATCCCAGCCATAGACACCCACTAGTGGCAAATGTAAGGGCAGAGGCTGAAGGCCAGAGGCCTTGAGGCTGGTACTGCTACTGAGGACTGTTCGCCATGGGCTCCTTCTGCTGTTCCTGTCTCTGACACTGGTCAGAACCTAATAGCTACAACTGGTATCTCTGTGTTTTGAGGGTGCTCCAAAAGTGATAGCCTAAGGTGAGTCCTCACAGACAGGAATTTCCCTCTGCTATTTCCGGCCTTCCTGTCTCCCACCTCATTCTCTTTGGAGACAAAATACAGAAACTAGAATTCCTCTTCCTTAGGAAAGGTCATTGAAAACAACCCATTTGTTCCAGTGCCAATCAGAAACCCTGGAAACTATTACTCTTTTTCCTGTATTTCTGGGTAAGGGTTGTCTGTGAGGAAATCTTCTGGTCTATGCTGTTTGGTAATAGATTATCATGCCTTCATTCTAGAATTGGTTCTGTTTCCTACCCAGGAGGAAGAAATGATGTACAGAGGCCAAGAGAAGACAGGACATTGTGGGCTCCCCATTTTATCATCAGATCCACACTCTCAGAGCCCCTAGATTTCTGGAGGCCAGAAGACATTCATCTCCTCCCAGAATGCCTGCTTAGAAAAATAGTCTGTTGACTGCTTGCCCTAGCTCTCTCAGTTTCCTACAAAGAACTTAGGTGATACCCGTCCTCAGTGCTCCAGCCTCGGGTCCTGTTGATGACTTCAGGCAGGGGATGTTTCTTCATCTCGTCCTGTATTCTTCTTCCTTCTAGCCTTCTCTACCCTGCGAGCTGAACACTACCCTGTATCCTCAGAGATCAGGTTCCCCATCATCCAAGTCCAATAAGTCTTTTGAAATCCAGAGGATACCCAATTTGCCTTTACGTACAAGGCTCTAGGAATCATGCTCTGATGTAGAAATGGAACTCTGTTCTGATCTGAGGTTTCCCCCTCCTCCTTGCAGGCGATGCTGGAAGAATACAAGTCTCTCTGAAAGACAGAGCGAGGGCCACAGCTAGGGAAGCCGGGAGCTGCCTTCTTGTAATAGCTAGAGATACCATCTTAGCACATTTTTCTTTTACGGTTCTCTTCATTTTTATTAATTTTCTCTGGAGGGCTTATTAAAATTTGAAGATTATGGTATGAAATTATTAAGGATGACTTTAAAGATGCTAACACATTTTTAGAATCCAGAGATTAAGCTCAATCAAAGGAAGCTTGGTTCCCAATGAGACACATTTGCAGACCATCAGCCATGACCCCACGCAGCCAGCATGAAGGAGCCCACACATCTATTCCCTTTCCTGCACCCCAGCCTGGGACTCCTTGGCTGCTGCTGTCCTTCTGACTGAGAGTCTCTTATCTCCTCTCTCCCAGCATAAGCCTCTGGGGTAAGGGAGAAAAGACAGATGTGCATGGCAGGGCGGTAGGTGGAGTTGTGAGAGCGAAAGCCGGTGGCTACCAGGAGAACTGTGACAGAAGTTTTTGTATCTGATTCCTGTGGCCTGCAGCCTCATTATGGTGGACCTGGGTCGAGACTCACACCTGGGTCGGAAAACAACCTTGGGAAGTATTAGACCTGAAAAAGGAGGGTAGGGCTGATCCTAGAGGCAAAAGGCTTGGGCTTGGCTGTGATCTCAGTCCTGCCTGGTTGGAACCTGCTCTTCTCTCTGCGGGAGTGCCTGGGCTGTGCTTGCAGTCCGTGAGAGTGGACCGTGCAGGAGACCTTGGCAGGTGTCTTGATTTGTGAGGGATAAACTCAGCCTTAGACAGAGAGAACTGGGCAACAAGGCTGGGTGTCAGCAACATCGGTCAGTGTTCTGTGTGTCCAGAGCTTCTCCGCAGAGCCAGACTGACATTACAATGCTCGACAAACATCAGAGCCCAGCGTTCGCAGTTCAGGGACCCTCAAGAGAGGCTGGGGTTTAACTCGGTGCTGACCCTTCTATCTCCACCGGAGGAAGGAAATAGATATTAGGCAAGTTTAGAATCCCTCTTGTGTCTTAGCTGGTGAAAAGAGTAGAGATGTGAGCATCAGGGTTTTGGTCTTCAGCAGTGACCCCAGAACTTCCTAATGCATTGCCTGGGAGTAGCTGTAGTTCATTGACCTTCGATGTCTTAATCTGTGCCAAAGATTTAATGATCGTCTCCTCAAACCAGAGGGTAATGGTTGAATGAGTTGCCAATTAACCAGTTGTCATAGTATCAGTCTGTCCGTTGTTGCTGTTTTAAATAATCATTTGTGTGCCCTCTTCCTGATTCCCCGGTGAAATGTTTTTGTGTTGGGTACAGAAATCGCAGGAGGACCTGTTGTCTATTTTGAATAAGAAATAGAAGCCTATTCTCCCATGCCCATGTGCTTGTGTTTAAAGGGGGGAGTGTGTTTTTAACCAGAACAACCCCTTGTTCTGTCTTATGGAAAGAGGGTTGTTTATAGCATTTGAGATTTGTGATTGCAGATGAAGGCCTTGAGTCCTAACCCTGGCCTGTTCTCTAGGTTGCATTAATATGAGCAGGACTCTTGGGTCACCCTGGTGCTAGCCCCTCAGGCTAACTGGAAGATGAGCAAAGACTCCTCTGACCCTGAAACTCTGAACTCAGAATGAGAAGGCAGAAGTGCCAGGTCTTGCTAGAATCCAAATTTCTGTAAGGGAGTCCCAAGAATCAGAAGAGGGAGCCCATGTCATCCTTCCAGAGCTGTTTCCCACGGAACAGGCTTTCAGTTCAGCATTAGCAGCTGAACTGAAGATCAGACTCCCTGGAAAGAGCTTTTGTGGCTTCAGAAAATGATTTATTCTGCAAAGTTAATGATCTGGAACCATAGATTGGCCTTGGTCAAAAATCAATTTTTATTATTTGGTGAAGGGCTGGGATAAAGTCTTCCTTTCCTTACCGGGCCCAGAGATGGCAATCCCAAATTATGCCCTTCCAAGGACAAAGCTGAGTCTGGATTGGGGTTTGGATGCATTCGCGTGCTTTTTTTTTTTTCCTTTCTTTGGTTCCTAAAGCATCAATTTATGCCTGGTGATTGCTGTGTAACTCTCACTTGAAATAAGTCAGCTGGATTAGCTCCCACCTCTGTCGGGTGCTCCTGGATGGGAGTCAGAGAGAAGGGTTGTTAAGTGCTTGATTGTTTGCTCTGTGCTGCCCAGGACATAGCAGGTGGCTATGAGTGTCCACAGTAACTCTGCCCAGGGGCTTGTAACAGGGCTGGAATTTGTCCCAGGACTTTTTCACAAACCGCAGTTTGTTGGGCTTTGACAACATGGGAGAGGAGGCGGAGATGTGTGGCTCCTATTTAACAGAGTAAGATGGATGTCCAGAGGGAGGAGAGGACCGCTGGATGCTGATGTGGGGGCACCACACAGCCGTCTTGTTTCTCAAGCTCCTGTCTAGCACTTCTCCCTCACTGAGCAACCCTGTCCCCTCTTCTTACCACTGGCATAAGTCCTCTTGTCATTCCTTGGCACTTTTGGCTTTATCAAGTTCAGGGATCTCTGGGATATGCCACCCAGCTTTTCTCCTACCACAACTTCTCAATTCTCATGCCTAGCCTCCCAGGCTCCAATCTTCTCATAATCTAGTATTTTATCCTCTTTGCCCTCTGCCTGAACTAGCCCTGCACATTTGCTTTTAGCATGCATCACCTGGTGAAGCCAGCATCAGCGTTCTCCTCTCAAGCTGGACCCATGCTGGCTGTGTAGACGTGTATCTGGGTCCCACAGTCATGTCTGCCTCCCTCCAAGGTTCTGAGCTTCTTGGGGATGGCTCTGACTTTTCTGTGTCTCCAGGGCTCAGAGTAATGCCTGGCACACTCCTGGGAGGTGCTCTATACATATTTAGAGGAAGAACAAAGGTTTCTTTTTTGAGATACTTCCCTGGGGCTCTCATCACTGCTGACCTTGACCTCTTTTGGATTTCAATTTTTTTTTTGTTGCCTCTGCTATTCCTTCAGCCTTAGGTTATGGCCAGCTCTGTGTAGCTGGAGCTGGTCTCTTGGGTCAGATATGAACTCTGTCCTTCCTGCAAAGGCTCTGTCCTAAGAATAACTCAATACTCATGATGGTGTGTGCTCTTTTCTCTGCATTTCTCTAGGGAGAAGTGCTTACCCCTTATGTGTGTGAGATCTAAATGGCGTCCAGGCACATCAGCATACATTGCAGTGAGATTATTTCGCTCTTAATAATCTACACGCTGGCTGCTGATTACTTGCCTCAGTAAAGGCAGGGTCTTGGCCTCTCACTTACGCTTAGAAGGAAGTCAGGTGTACACTCCACCAGGCCATTCACTGAGTCCTTTCCGGATGTTGCTTGGAGGAGTTACCTCCATTCTCTTTCCCCTGCCATTCATTAGTTCCCCAGTTTTCACATTGCACCCCAGAGCTCTGTAAACCCCCTGGCTTCCCAAGGATCTGAGTCTGTGGAATATGCTCCAGCCTTGCCAGTCAAAGAGGGTTCTGTGCCAGGAATAAACAGCTTACACTGTACCATCTTTTCACCTTGTCCCTGGCACCCAATCTCTGTGTGAACTCTCCTGTGGTGCCAATGGGAACAGTTTTTATTTGCAGTCACATTGTCCTTGAATGCAAAGGCAGAAGATAACATCAATCAAGCCAGCCTTAATGTCTTCATCTTTCTTTCTTTTTCTTAGAGACTCATGGGAAAATCGATTCAGCAAGGTCCTAAGATAGGGAAGGAGTTTCTGATCATGGAGAAGGAAGTAGAACAGATATAAAATCTCAATTTGGGCATGACAGTGACCTTTTGATTTTTAGAAGCTGATTCCATGGACTCTTTTAATTTGTTCACTTAAGAATTTTTCTTCATACTTGAGATTCATGCATGAGACTGTTAGATATCTGTGGTTTCATTTTTCTTTTCAGAGGAAAATGTTGGCTCCTACAAGGAACACAGAAAGAAAGGCCACAGAGGAATTGCTGAGCCTGACCAAGTAGGAGCATAAATGTGTGCAAAGTCAATGCTAGGCATTGGATTGGTAGCAAGAGCAGAATGTAGAGAGAAAGAGCAGGCCAAAGGTGACTAAGTGGCCTTATATTCCTTAATCGGCTTTGTTACCATGATGTCTGCCCACTTTCTGGGAACAAGTGGTCTGCCTTGTGGCTCACAGAGGTCTGTGGTCCTTAACCATAGCTTGTCATGTTGGCTGTTGTACTTGTATCCTTGATAGCATGTACAGAATCTCTTTCAGTGTAAATCTGCTTTTCTTTTTTACCACTGAGTCCCATTCCCATTTCTTCCGCCAACCTCCGTTTACAATGGGGGTGGCCTGGTCTCTGAGAGCACTTCCTCTGTGTCTGTATTCCTCCCCTTCATTTTGTCTTGCATTGTCTAATGGTCCCCCCAAATCTCATGTTGTAGGTAACCCAAGGAGCAAAGCTGACTAGAGATGGAGTGAAGATGTTGGTTGACCTAATAGCTCAGAACATGTGCCTCTAACCCACTCCTATTTCTGCTCAGTCATTTTCTATATTGCTTTTATATAGTGAGGCAGAAAGGGGATATACTTCCTGCTTCTAGATTGGGGAATGTTGATCAGAAAAGCCGGGGGGGGGCATTCCATACTTATTTCCTTATTTGGAAGATTAGACTTTAGGAAAACATCTGTGACAGATGTTGTGAGTAGGAGTGCTAGAAAATGCTACTCAAAACAGAAATTTAAACATGAGGGAAAATTTCAAGTTAGATAAATATGTATGTACACAAATACTTGTGTATATCTTAATATTTTGGGGGAAGAAAATTTAGCTACATTAATTTTAGCTGTCTCTGATAAATATAACTAGATAAGCAATATACTTAAAGGGAAATTTATGAAAAGGTGTATGAGACTATCTTTGAAATTTTTATTAACATGTTAATTTACTCCTTTAGGAGACTTGGACTTTTCTGTTGCTTCTCTTTCATGATTCGTAGCCACTGATGATCATGGCTTAAACATATTATCTCACAGACATTACAGCTTGGCTCCATTCTAAGTTTACCTCACATTTCTTATGAAAGTTAAAAATACTTACCATGAAAAACATCACCTCATTGGCTATTGCATTAGTCAATTTATCAACATAGCTATATAGATGCTTAATCATTGTAGAAAATATACTTGAGTATTCTACTTCACTTAGAGGTTTTCCAAAGAGTTGAGCTGATTGTTTAACTTCCACCAAAGGTAGCCAGCATTGTTTTCTTTTATGGAACCAAGGATTGAATCACAGTAATCAGTTTTTAAGCACTTGTAATATTTGAAATGTTTGGATCCATTCTAACCATTGTCTCTAATGATGCTCAAACTGCCCCATCAAATTGCCTTGAGATATCTATTTAAATAGGGACTTCACTTCTTCCTTATCCCTAGCCTGGCAGGGTGCAGCAGACTCATTTTCTACATCCATGTCTGGCACTTGCCACTTTTTTCTGTGGAATCCCTCTCTCTTCATGGAGACTGTCCTCTGAGTGCTTTGGTCTTTGTTGATATTGGGTTGCTGTTGTTGCTAGGTCTCTGCAGCGAAGATGGCTAGGAGATGTGTGGTTTGTTTATAATTAAAAACTATCATCATCTCATTTGTCACCTCCAACTTAAATTCTGGATTGCTGAGTTCTTACTTGATTTCTTGCGTCTCACTTCTTAGTGAGACACGGTCTTATCCACTAGAATAGTTGCTATTGTATTGCCATTAATACTTGCAGGTGAGGCCGAGGTTTTACTTTTCTGTGGTCACAAGAGAGAGCTGAAGTGTGCTGCACTTGGGAGGAGTCTGTGGAGGCTACGGTGACCTATGCAGGCTTGACAAGCTCAATTTGAGGATAGGATAATGAATACATCGGTCTTGAAATAGCCAAAACTCTTGACCATTTCCCACCTAAGGTTTATTCTTCTAATTGGATCATGTTCTCACTGCTTCTGAATCTGTCTTTGTAGTTAGTTGTTCTACTGTATTAGGAAGTTCTCCTCTGGCAGCTCTGGTGACTGGAGTGTAAGGGAGTGTCAAGCTGGCAGTTTCAGTCCATCTTGCTGCCCTACAATGCTACCAAAGAGAGGTGAACTTATTAGTTTCTCAAGGGTAGGATAAATGGCATGACCCTTCATTCACAACTATAGAAATAGGCTATCTGATTTACATTGCCCACATGTTCCTACCAAAACTCTCCCTTGTTAGTTCTCTGAATCCATTCCCATCTGCACATGTATTATGTGGTATCTATCTTTGAACTCAATTTTTATTTTTATTTTTTTGACAGAGTTTCTCTGTGAAGCCCTGGATATTCTAGAATTCACTCTGTAGACCAGGCTTGTCTTGAACTCAGAGATCTGGCTACCAGCCTCCCAAGTGCTGGGATTAAAGGCATGGCCACCACCACCTGGCTTTGGTGTGACTCAATTTTTATTCCATTAAAAGAACTAACTATCACAGTGGGGTGGAAGAAACACCCATACTTTCCCACTGGCAAAGTTTTCTCATCTTCCGTAGTTTTAGTAGGCTTTGAGAAAGGAGTGGAGACATTGATTTGCCTTGTTTATTAGAGAGTGGGGTTACCATTCACTAACAGTCTCAATCTTTGTCACTCTATGGTTCTACTCTGTAGAGTTGCTTTGTATAACCCAAGGATCATGATGATGATGTGGTAAGATGACCTGGAACTCACTCATCCTGTGCCGAAAGTCCTGCCCAGCCACGAGATCACCCTGACTCTGGGCAACCTCAGGATATCCTAGATGAGCCTATGATAGTTCTGTATCTATGGTGCTTCAGAAACCAAAAACCAGAAACCCTGAGCCAGACAAATGAGTTATTAGTATACATTTGTATGTATGTGTTAGAGAGGTGACAAAGATGGTGGACCGGAGTGGCAAGGGACAGAAAGAGGCAGAACTAGAGACCCAGCAGTGGTGTTGACAGGTATGGGAGAGCAGCTGTGATGGACAAAGGAACATGCCATTGCCAAGTAGGGCCAGCGGGGGGGGGGTATGCAGCAGCCTGGAGCTAACAAAGGCTCTGTCCACACCGTCCCCCCACCCTGGAACTCACTTCTCGACCCAGGTTCTGAGCAATAGCTGGATATAGGAGAGGACGATTCACTTTCTGTATTAATCTTGCTAGAAAGGCCTCTATATGCTGCCACCTAAAACCATGTTGTCTGTGGTCCATTCTGCTGCAGAGGCCATGTTGATGTCCATGATCCATGCTGTGGCTGGAAGCCATGTTTAGGTCTGTGATCCATGCTGTCAGTGGGGACCATGTTGAGGTCCATGGTCCATGCTGCTGTAGAAAACCATGTGGAAGTCTATGTTGCAGCTGACTGTTATGGGCAAGAAAGCATCTTTTTCAATGGTTTCAATGACTGTAAACTCATAATTGAGAATGAGAGACACTGAAGGTTTCTGTGACATATCCCCCCTCCCCAAGAAAAGAAACAGTCCAGACAGGAAGCTGTTGAAGAGAGTCCCTAAAAATTGTGATAAAGATGCTGAAGTGTAACTCATCACAATTGAAGGCTTCTGGAAGGGGTAGGGATGGGGAAGGACTCAGTTATCTTTAAGGGACTGGCCACTGGGAGTTTGGCTGTGCTCCAATGGGTATATGGGCAACACAAATTGGATTTGGTGTATTTCTTCTTTTGGAGGGTAGGGAACAGGTATAGGAGGGCGGACCTGGCAGGAATGGGGAGTAAAGGTGATAGGGTGCATTGTATGAAATTCCCGAATAATCAATACAAATATGCTGACAAAAGATATCTGAGCATAACCCAGTAATAAACCTCCTCCCCTGGTTTCAGCTCCAGGTTCTTACCTTGAATTCCTGTCCTGAATTCCCTCCCCTCCTCTAAGTTGCTGTTGGTCATGGTGTTTATCATAGCAACAGAAAGCAAGCCAGACAACACATTATGTCTATTTCTCTTTCTTAATTAGTAGCCATTGATGCTCAGAGGGGAGGAATTTTAATTAATGGGTGATTGCTACATGCTGCCATTCTGAGTTTATCATTTTCTTCATTAAAATCTGGACAATAACCACGCAGTAAAATATTACTTCATTGGCTTTGGGTTTGCTTTGTGACATAGATTTTCCTTGTAAATATACAAAATAATTGAAGAACAGCTTGAGCTAAAATTTAAGCCAAGTATGGGAGTCAGATTCATTAGACACGCTGTGGGTTCTTGACACTCTCTTTTCAGTAATAAAGAGATATTTTAATTCTTGTTTTTACTGTAATTTTCTGGGTTTTCAGGATTCATGGAATTGGGCAAGATGTCTACATCTCTTATTCCCTTAATGTAGTGTTGTTTAATAGCTTCAAAACACAGTTCTGTTTTTCTGATAATTGAGAAATATTACTTAGAGCTTTGTGTCCAAATTTAAATATAAACAAAAGTTCCTAACATGGTCCATAAGGCCCTGTATGATCTCTTCTGGACCTCTCACAGAACCTGTTGCTAGACCCTCAGGCAGACTCCAGGTGGGCTCATCTCTTGGCCTTGTAGGTCTTATCTTCCTACCCATATTCATACTCATATTGTTAATCACCTGAAAGACTTTTTCCTATATTTTAAAAATTTCACACATGTGTATAATGTGTTTTGGTCATACATACCCTGTTACCTTCTCTTATCCCCACCCACTCCTGATGAATTCTCTCCTCTTCCTAATAATTTTCTCGTCTGCTTTCGTGTGTATGTGTGTGTGTGTGTGTGTGTGTGTGTGTGTATGTGTGTGTGTGTGTGTGTATGTGTGTGTGTGTGTGTGTGGTGTGTGTGCACATACTCATGTATACACACATGCCCACACACTGGCACTGTGTTGCCAAGTTTAATAAGGATTGCTTGTATGAGCATGGGCAACTAACTAACCAGTGGTTATGCCAATAGAAGAAAAAAACCCTCTCTTCAGATTGCTCTTAATTGTCAATGGATTCTCAGGGTAGTGGTGGAGGGGCCTCCCAAGCCACCTCCCCACTGACGATGGGATGTTGATAGGACCAGTATTGTGCAAATATTGTGCCACAGTTAACCACAGCTGCGGCAATTTCATGAGAACAGAAGACAGGGTTTCACATCTGTCCTCCCTAACCTCTGGCGCTTATTTTCTGCTGCTTCTTCCAGGATGTACCATGAGCCATGGATAGGCTGATGGAGATGTCCTAGTTGTGGCTGGGCAGGTATTTATTCTCAACATTTTGACCTGTTATCTATATTTCTATTACCTGCTTCCTTCTAGAAGTTTCTCTGACCAAGGCTGCATGTAATACTAACCTATGTGCCTTAGCACAAATATTTACTTGGAACCTTGACAGCACATCTTTTCAGCAGGTGACAGTAGTAGGCTCACCCCTAGGTTCTATAGTCTCCCTGGACATGGACATGGTTTTCATTTGTCAGGTCTACAATATGAAGCATGGACTCCCTCTGCGGAGTAGGTCTCAGAACAGTAAGTACAATTTGTTACCCTGTAACATTCATTGTACCCTTTCACCATTGCCTAACAGGTCAGGATTGGAATATGTGGTCTCCAGCACTGAGTAAGACCAATGATGGCTTTCTCCCTCAGTGCCTTGCATAGAAACTTCCAGAAGAGTGAGAGCTAGCCAGCAGGGAGAAAGTTTCACCTTAGCTTCACCTTGGTTCCTCTGTGTCCCACAGTGTGCTGTCTTCAGAATGTGGATCTACTGGGCAACAGGAGCAATGACAATAGCTTATGTCACTTTGAGGGCCTTTGGGACTCCTTGACCAACAACTCATAAGGAGGTATTCCATTCCTGGCACAGAGATTTTTATTTAACCTGTGTCTACTGGGAGAAGCATTATTTTAATATGAAAATAACCACAAGGTTTGAACTGTAAAGGAATCATTTAATACATAGTGATTTTTTTCACCTTATATGTCAACCTATAATATACTGTGAAGGTGGTACTAGTGTGTTAGTATAACATTTTGCAGTGGGATGGGATAGAAATGGATTCTGACATTTCTACTCACTTAACTTTGGGACCTAGGATATATTAGCTGCTCCCATAAAGTCCACATCCCTAATCTATAACCAGGACTTTACTATCCATTTCATAAGTCCTTAAAGTTCAAGGACTCCATGGAGCAGCCAGGGCACACACAGCATTGTGAATTTTCTTTACAATTTAGATTCTTAAATAAGAATAGTTTCTGCCTAGGAGTTCTCCTAAGAACATTAACCTTTCTCTCAAGGAATTACTGAAGGCATGATCAATTGACCCCTTTGGCCCCTAAAAGTGTAGCAGGTACGAGAGGAAATCTCTCTATTTCTTGCTTAGAAGTAATTTCCCATTGTCTTGTGTATTCACACTCTTCCAAATCTTACCTTCCTTTCTGGTACCTCTCTTGCCCTCCCCTCCTTCCTCCCCACCCTATCCCCTGAAGTTAAGCATGGTCACATGACACATGGCGATGTGACTCTTGATATGTTTTTCATTAAGGCGCTAATGCTACCTGCCTTGCGATGTGCTGCTCTGGGAGATTTGCAGGGTTTCTGAGATGAGATCTGATGATTTCTGTTTCTTTTCTTTATTAGAAACTCGATGAATTTGGCTGTATCACAGTACAGGGTACTCAGAGAAGCCGCATTCCATGACAAATCCACTTACTTAGTGGCTTCTGCTCTGTGTTTAGGGATAGTGGTTGGAGGCTTGGCAAGATTGCTTGGCAAGACTCCATGAGCCTTGTTTGTCCCTCTTATAAAAAGACAGTTTCTTCCTCACTCAGCCCTCCCAGATGAAATTGAGAGGTCATTTCGGTATGAGACTTAGGTATAGAAATTCAGTTAAATTTTTATTTCCCCAGATCGAAGGAGAAGAAACATTTACATCCCCATTTCCTCATTTGACTGGTATTGTTTCAAGCCCGGGACTCCTATTTGCTGGGGAAAGTTTCAAAGGCTAAGTTAGGTCACACGAAGCTCCATTTTAATATACTCCTCAGAACTGTTAGACTCATCTGTTCATATCCATCTAGCCAACCAGCTACCAGTCCTTAATTAACATATCTGTGCATGTGCTGAACCATTCACTCACGCTTTAGAAAATATTTAGTAAATAAACTCTTTCCTGTGTTTTAAAATTTTTTAAATTTTTGTAACAAATATATAGCCTAGAATTTATTGTGTAAACTAGACAGGCCTCAACCTTACAGAGACCTGCCTGCATTTGTCTCCTTAATACTGAGATTAAAGGCATGAGACATTATGCCCAGTGTGTATGTGTGTGTGTGTGTGTGTGTGTTTTAAAAACAGTTTTGTGTATGCTGTGCTGCATGTGTGATATGCATGGTGTGTGTACTTGTCAGTACAGATACGTGCATTGCATCTACACTTGTATTGGTTTCTGTACACTATTTTTTGAGATAGGATCTCTCACTGAACCTGAAGCTCATCGATTTGTTTGAATGGCTGAACAGACTATCTGTGTACCTCTGCCCGTGCCTCTCTCCAAACCCTGAGATTACAAATGTGTGCTATCACACATGGCTTTTTTATGTTGGAGCTTGGAACCCAAAGTCAGGTCTTCATGATTTCACAGCAACACTTTATTGACTGGACCATTTCCCCATATCCCTGCCCTATGCTCTGCTGGACATTCATCCTAGACACTTGCAGGAAATATTGAATAAATTCCATTCAGACTATTCCACCAAGGTGTTCGCCATCTGGTAAAGAAGTGGGGATGGGGGTCCAGATGGACTCTCTCAGAGGCCCCGATGAAAGGACAAAAGGGGATTTCGTTCTGTGTCCTTGTTCAGGAGTGGACTTTACAAGGCTGGTCTGGGGGCTTAGAACCAGTGCCTCAAGGAGTTAAGGTTGTGGCTTCTGGGGACCCAGTACTTTCCTCTTGGTTGTGGTTGTCAGTCTTTAAGCGGTTCTGTCTGAAGTATGCTGTGTTCTTTTTGCCAACACTGTATAACTGCCCTCTGCTGGCCTTGGCAGAACTTGTCCTTTAAAAATAGTATATATGATGCTGTACTTCTTAACAAAGTTGGCATCTGGTCCCAGCTATTGTTTTTGTCTTCTTTATTTCTCGTTTTCTTCATCTTTCTTGCTTGGACTTCCAATCAACACTTTACCTTATGGGACCCTTACTCCTGCTGTTTTGAGACAAGTGGGTACAGGCATGCAGATCTGAATCAATTAGGAGTCTGTTTGCTTTGAATCCTGATAGGCAGGGAGCTTCAGGGATAGGCTGGTTGGAACAGCAGTATTCACAGCTCATCCTAGAAAGACCTGAGAGCTATGGATTTTACAGAATTTGTGGGAGATGTCAGTTTCCAGAAAGACATGTTTTATCATCAGAGTTCCAGATCAGAGTTCTGAGCTCAGAAATTGCAAAGTCGGAGTTTCACTGGAGATTTGGTTTCAACGTAGACTTTAAGCCATAACACTTGAAATTACTAAAACAGAGGCGATCCCATTGGAAGCTGAAAAACATAGCATCTGAGGGGAACATGCTTTGTGACATGGTGTTGCCAAGACTTACTCTTTTACTCTCTGTCTTGTTGAGATGAGGGCCCTGTAGGGGTCCTCAGTGCTGAGCAGATGGGTACCAGACCAAGCCTCCCTTGCCTTTTTCACAGCCACAATTTCACTGCTATATTGTCTTACTTAATCTGGCCAAGACATCAGCTGAACAGATACTTTAAAAGTACAATGAACACCCATATATCTGTCACTTAATTCCAATAATGGTAACATCCTGTCAAATTTGCTTCTTGCTGTATTTTTTTTTCCTGAACTGTGTGGAAGGAAATTGCAGGCCTCATAAAACTTCACCTTTAAATACTTCACATGCACCTCTTAGAAGTAAAGAACTTCTATCACAATCTGACGATACTGTTTTCACACCTGAGAGAATAATTCCCCATGTGATTCAAAACAGTCCAAGTTATTCCTAAAATGTCTTTTCTGGCTTATTCCTTTGTTTTCTCAAGATCGGGATCCAATTAAAGTTCATACCTTAAAATGCCCATTTTTTTAAGGGACACAGAAGCCAGTTGCCCCCCTGGAATGGAGATGGATAGAGGTCAATAAAGCCATAGGCTGTGAACCTGGAGTTCTGGATGGCAGTGAAGGAATCCATGGCTACGGATTCTGCCTTGTGGGAAGTTCTCAGATAGAGTTTGCATGGTTCTAAAAAATATCTTAGATACTGTCCCATGGTTGCTGGCATTTTATTTTGTCAAATGTAAGGAATCAGAAAAGAGTCTATCATCTGATAGTACCATGGTTTAACTAACAAGTGACATTTTAACGCTAAAGTCAAGGTCATGGTTTGAGACTATAGGGCATTTCTGCAGACTCAGGGGCCACTTGTCTTGCTCAAGGCTCTACATCTGTCAGATGACTGAGCTGGTTCAGGAAGGGTGGGGGACTTGATGCCAAGAGAGACCTATCAGTGAGGAGTGCATGGAGCAGGTTGGAGCAGAATAAGGGAACCTCAGAGGTTTCCATGTAGACTATGAATCCTGTCCTGCTTCTTTGGGCATCTGCAGGTGAAAATGTTGTATCTCTCTGAGATGGGTGTTCTTGGTTGTCAACTTTACTATATCTGGAATGAACTATAATCCAGAAATGGAGGGCACACTGTGATCCAGACCTTGAGGCAAGAAGACAACAGGCTTCAAGATCCAGATCTTGAGGCTGGGTGACACACATCTTTAATTCAGACCTTGAGTCTAGAAGGTACACCTTTAATATGGGTCACGCCATTTGTTGGAAGGATAAGGGAGGAAGGAGGGTGTGTTCCTTTTTGCCTGCTTGCTCTGTCCTTGTCAGAACATCCATTCCTTCACTGGCACCGGAGCCTGCTTCTTAGGGATTCTAGCGTATACAAAAGGCCAGCTGAGACATCCAGCCTTGGGGTATTGAGCAACTCTAGATTTTTGTCTTTTCTATTTGCAGCTAGCTGTTGTTGGACTGCAGTCGGTAAGTCACTCCAATAAATTCCCATATATGTATATATGGGAGTATATACGGGAATACACGCACACACACGTGTATTCATTGCATAGGTTCTGTGACTCTAGAGAACCCTGACTAATACACCCTCAACCAACATTTTATTACAGAAATTTCAAATACACAGCAAGGATTATATAATTGTACAGTAAACACTGACATTCCTACCACCTATACGCTGTCATTTGGTTGGCTCTGCCTCCCAGTTTCATCACCTACCCCTCAGAAGCAAGAAGTGATTGCATATCGGTCTTCCACCCTGTGTAGGACCCTACTATAAACTCTTGTTTTTACCTATTGCCTGACTGTGACCTCCCACTTCATCCCCACACCCCCAGTATATTGTCAGAAGGCTTGTTTTGTGTGCTGGTCAGCAGGGTGAAGGCTGTTCAGGTTCAGCTGGCAGATAAGGGGATTCCTCAGGCTTTTCTGTTTGCTTCTTCCCTTGTTTTTTGTGTTTCTTGAGGCAGGGTCTCTCTACTTAGCCTTGTCTGTCTTGACACTCACAGTGTAGAACAGGCTAGCCGTGAACTCACAGAGATCCACCTGCCTCTACCTCCTGAGTGCTGGGATTACAGGCGTATGCCACCACACCTCAGGTATTCTTGATGGTTCAGCCACAAGGTTGTGATATACATATGCACACAACACACATACAACATGGGACCTTGTGCCCAGCTCCATTTCTGCACAAGCCTGGCTTGTGTGGAGACACATGCATTTCCTGCTTTAAATGATCAATATGCATTTTGATGTACAAGGGAGACAGCCTTTAGGAGACAAAAGGAACATAAGGTCAGGCAGAAGTGATGATTTACTGTCCTACAAAAAAAATCCAACTTGGTTTGGGCCAGACTGTCCTACACACATATAGGACATGGTAAGGCTGACACCCCCTTATCTATATTTGTTTATGTCCGTTACCACTCTGACAAGCTGCTAGCATTATAGGCTGTCCTGTGACACAAGCTGTGTTCTGAGACTCTTCAAAGTGTCTGATTTTCTGTGGGTTTCTAGCCGGAAGACTGGAGCATCTCCAGATGGCGAAGGCGGCCTTTCTCTGTGGGTACACAGAGAGTTAGCTCTCAAAGCCTTTACCTAGAGCAGTTAGCAACAGGTGTTCATGGAATGAAAACATGCCCAGCATTCATGTGTTCAGAGTAAATGAAAACAGCCCTGAGAATTTGGTCTGGAAGAGCGGAACCAGACTTTCTTCCCTGGAAGCTTAAGCCACAGTAGACTGTCTGACCACATTGCATTCTATTCCACATTCAGGAGTGGCCTTCAACACTGTGAGATTCTCTACCCCGCACCAGGTGGGGTTCAAAACTCTTACAGGATGCTACACGGGAATTTATTAGAACTTAGGATCCAAGAGAAAATGGAACCCCTCACATAACTGGAGCCATTTCCCAGGTCCTAGGTACCTTTTGTAAGCCCCTGGAAAGTTTAGGCTGGTGCTCCCATTTCTGGAGAGATCCCAGATATTCTGTGATATTGACTCTCAGGTCCTTCGGTGTCTGCCTGGCATGAGTTTCCTGTTGGGTAGGGAGAAGCAGGCAGTATGAGCTGCTGGACAGCACTGAGGACATCTACCAGAGGTGGACCGTGCATAGAGGGGTGAATCAAAGCCTCATCAGACCATGCCTGTCAACATACAATTCCCAACTGTGCTTGGCCTCACTGCTCCCATGGTCAAGAGCACACAGGGAGACATGATACATGTTCATAGACAGATCACTCACACACACAACACATAATATATTTGTGCACCACAGTACCCAGCATGAACCTTCCACATCCCCCACATACACCTATTCCAAACTCACATCATAATTCGACATTGATACACTCCCCACATTCACATGTATTCCACACATGCTATTCATGTCCTGTACATAAATAGTATACACCCACACCATATAAGCGGAGACTGCTCATTTCTTTCCCAGCCACCCGAACAATCACACAGAAACTATATTAATTACTACACTGTTTGACTAATGGCTTAGGTGTATTTCTAGCTAGCTCTTACATCTTAAATTAACCAATTTCTATTAATCTATCTATCACTATGAGGTTGTGGTCTACGGGTAAAGGTTAAGATGCCTGTCTCCTTTGGCAGCTACATGGCATCTGCCTCCTTCAGCTACAGTGTGTCTCCCTGACTCTGTCTACCATTGTCTGAGGTTTTTGTTCCACCAAGTCCTTGTGCTCCCTGGTTCCTGCAATTGTTCAGTCCCAAATAAATCACACAGATGTCTACATTAACTATAAACTGATTGGCCCATTAGCTCAAGCTTCTTTTTAACTCTTATAACATATATTAGCCAATTATTCTTGTCTATGTTAGCCACATGACTTGGTACCTTTTTCAGCGAGGCAGTCACATCTTGCTTCTTCTTTGGTTGGCTCACAGCTGCAGAAAGAGCTTCCTTCTTCCCAGAATACTCCTGTTCTCATTTACCTGCCTCTACTTCCTGTCTGGTTGTCCTGCCTATACTTCCTGCCTGGCTACTGACCAATCAGCATTTATTTAAAATATAATTGACAGAATACAATTGTCTCACACAAGTCTACTCTCTTTATATATCTCTTCCAGGCTGGCTATATTCTGCCCTGCCATAGGCCAAAGTAGCTTCTTTATTAACCAATGGTAATAAAACATATTCACAGCATACAGTGGGGAATCCCATATCAATCCCATGTATCTCACATATTATGTATGAATGCCATATACTCCATACACTCTATACTACCACGTACAAATACTACATGCACCATGGCACACATACCTAATATGGACATGTACATATATTATGTATGAAGACCATGCATACTATATGCATCACAAATACCACATACCTATACACAAATATACCAAAAATATAAATATTAAATCTACCACATACAAATACTAATCATACTGTGGCAGTTTGAATAAAAATGGCCCCCATAGGCCCATAAGGAATGACACTCTTAGGACACATAGCCTTGATCGAGTAGGTATGGCTTTGTTGGAGAAGGAGTGGCCTTGTTGGAGGAAGTGCATCACTGGGTGTGGGCTTTGAAGTCTCAGATGCTCAAGCCATGTCTAGTGTGGCATTCTCTTTCTGCTGCCTGCGTACCCAGATGTAGAATTCCCAGCTCCTTTTTCAGTACAATGTTTGCCTGCTTACCACCATGTTTCCTACCATGATAATAATGGACCAAACCTCTGAACCGTAAGCCAGCCCCAATTACATGTTTCCCTTAATAAGAGTTGCCGTTGTCATGATGTCCCTTCACACCGACAGAAACTCTAAATAAAATACATATACAGAACAAACACACATGTATCAAATACACCATACACAACAGTATCACATATATATCACACTCATATTAGTATCACTTCATATCTGTACCACATTATACACACATACACACATAATTTCTCCTCTTCTTCCACCTTTATCTTTCCCTGAGCTGATTTGTCTCTGTTCTGAATCTTGTTACACACACACACACACACACACACACACACACACACACACACACCAAATAGAACAAGGACACTGTGGGCTGCAATTCTCAGCTCCAGATGACAAACAGCTGCCTGAGACTGGCAGTCAGTCATATCTAAGATTGTGCATCCTATGAATGCATGGTTGCCAGGAAGAGAGGACTATTTTTTTTCTTTAATTTTTACATTTAGGAAAGTGTCTATTTTAGAGAATTGCATACCCACACAAACAAACAGGCAAGAACTGCAGCCAACTAAGGGATAACTGACAGAGATAAAGCCCCAGCAAAACAACTTCTGAAATATCTATTCAACCAGAGTCTGTGGGTGAATTCTTGTGAATTTGTCTTATTTTCAATGGCTGCAACTAATGTCTTTCAGAAAGGCACAGGGCTGTGGATTGGGAGCCAAACCTGGAATCTGCTGAGAAGCTCACGAGGCTCTGTCCACAGTGACAGACCCCTAAGCGAAGCCTGGAATCTGCTGAGATGCCCACAAG
>NC_022013.1:56041996-56044480 GCF_000317375.1 Microtus ochrogaster
CTCTGTCCACAGTGACAAACCCTTATTTGAAGCAGAAACAGGTGTACAATGTCTTCTCAGAGTATCCGGTTTTCTTTCATCTGATATGTTATGCAAATTTTAAAATACTAGCTTGTAGAGCTCTGTGAAGTTAGTTCACGTAGGGATTGTGTCTGGTTTTGTTGCCCTGGTGTATCAGATGACATAGTCTCTTGCTCGGCTATTTCCTCACCCTGGTTCTCAGTGGCTGGTGATAATTCTACAACCCGTGTGTTGCTGAGGTAGGTAATACTCTTGGTCCAGTGTTTCCTTGTTCCAGCTGTCAGCAAGACCCCCTGGTCCCTCTCTGGTGTCCACTGTAGAAAGAAAGGAGGTGCCCAGTATTCTCAGAATCTTGGCTTCCACCTTCAAAGCCGTGGAAGAAGGAATGGCTTGACATCTAGGACACTTTAGGAGCTAGAGCAAGTCTCCTTGGGTCTCTTGATCTTAGAGACAGAGGATACCAGGGGGGACATATCTGGGGCTGTAGAGGATGCTGGGCTCTCAGGAGGGAGCTCTGAGCTGGTCTCTGGCCTTCCTTTCACGTGCTATCTTGTGGCATCCATCCGGATGGTTGTGGACAAGGATGCTTATGCATTATACTGTTTTCCTGATTAGTCTCTGGAGATGTTTGAAGGGTGGAAAGAAACTCTAAATCCTGAAACTCTTTGGAGTGGGAGAAGAAATGATGCCATCAACGTTGAAATTATGGTGGAGTCTGGAATGTACCGAGTACTTCATAAACCTTCAGTAAGGGTGGAAAGGAACAGTTTCACCAGAGATGAAAAAAGTCATTTGTAGCTTATGACTATTCAGAGGGATGTCATGTGTCCTGGGAACTAGGATGGACAGTTTTGTAGGGAAAAGAGACACCTTCATGGAGTCAGCAGCACCTCAGCCCTTCTGCTGTCTTGGAAGCCAGGGAATCTCCCTATTTAGCACCCTTACCTCTGCTCTGCACGTGGAGAGGACCTTGCGAAAGACTTCAGGTCATCAGTGAGAAAATCATTTAGGTTCCCAACCTCCCTAACGCTGCAGCCGTTTAATACAGCTCCTCATGTTGTGGCAACCCCAAACCATAAAATTACTTTTATTGCTACTTCACAACTGTAATTTTGCCATGACTATGAATCATATTATGAATATATCATTGCAGGATATGTGCTATATGAACCCCCAAGCAGTCTCAACCCACAGGCTGAGAACTGTTGCTTTATGGGCAAAGATAAAGATGAAATTTTTTTTATCGATTTTTATTGAGCTCTACATTTTTCTCTGCTCCCCTCCCTGCCTCTCCCCTTTCCTTCAACCCTCCCCGCAAGGTCCTCACGCTCCCAATTTACTCAGGAGATCTTGTCTTTTTCTACTTCCCATGTAGATTTGATCCATGTAAGTCTCTCTTAGTGTCCTCATTGTTGTCTAAGTTCTCTGGGATTGTGATTTGTAGTCTGGTTTTCTTTGCTTTTGTGCAAACCAGAATTGCCTTTAAAACTAAACCCATACGGAACCAAAGAAGACAGCCAGCATGAATTGAACAGGAACGAGGGAAGAGGAGAAAGTGTGCCAGCTGGGGAACATTTGAATTTACTCTGAATCTTTGGGTTGTGTTAAAACAAACAAACAAAACACCCCCTCCCCCCCAACCTGTGGAGACCATGCTGTCTGAAGAGGCAGACATCATGACTTGGCTATTTTGAAGATTGTCTTGGTTTGCAAATCTAGAGGATGCAGGGACTTAGGGCTGCCACAAGGTTTTTCAGGGGAGGAGTGACTTTCCAATGTCCAGACTGCGCTGCACCTCTGCTCATCCAGTAGAGGTGGGATCATAGCTTGCAGAGGCAGTGGCAGGACTCCGCCTACTTGGAACAGTGCATATGCTGCTTTGTCAGCCAACAGCTACAACTTTTCTTACTCGGGAGTCTCTTTCCAGAAGGTGGCCCTAGAAAGTTGTGCCAGGCTGAGCTCGGCTGAGCCCACTTCCTGTTCTGTGACACAGGCAACCAACGCGCGGCTGCTCTGAAACCTGAAAGTCTGGAACAAATTTGAAACCTGAACATGTTTTTCTCTTCCTTTTCACTTAATGGAAAATGTTCCAAGCTGTAAATGGAAGTGCTTCCGAAGTTGGCAGAAAAGATGTGGACCAGGAGGTTATCAGGAGAGAGAAGGAAGGGCTCTCGAGTGCCACTGACAAATATGGGAGACGCATGTCTCTGAATCAGCCTGGGCTTATCTTCTGAGGGCCTGAGATGGCATGGCACTCTCTGTGGATAGGTGGTTGTGTAAAGCCAATCCCACCCCCCTTTGAAGTTCACAGGTACCTTGAGAATATTTGTAAGGGAGCACTCTGTGAAAACTGGTCTTGGCTAGTTGACGAAACAGCCGTCTTCTGTCTATTGACATCATTTAAGTAATTCTGAAGGGACAGGTAGCTGACTTTTGGTTAAGACCTGCTGCTCTTGGGCAAGA
>NC_022013.1:56044590-56048850 GCF_000317375.1 Microtus ochrogaster
TAAAAATAAAACTAATTTCCAGATAGTTCAGAAAAAAATACATTTCTTCAGTTTCTTCATTCTTATTTAATTCCAGCTAGAACTCTTTTGACGGTGGCCTTTCTGATTGCAAGGAACAAAAATCCAACTGCAGTTATAACTCAAAACAAACCTGGAAGTTGCCTGATAATGTCCTTCCAGTAAAGCAAAGGCTAAATAAGGGCCAAGAGAGGGAGGAAACGGTTCTGACCCCCATTTTGGGAACAGCCTTTGAGAAAGTTGCTTTCATGTTAGGATGGGGTAGAAGAATCTGCTGATGTCCTCAGAGTTGAAGCCAGTCAACGGACGACTTGTTTTAGGACTGGCTGTTCCTGTCGAGACTTCAGACCCCAAAGATGAATAATGGCTTGGAAGGGAGGGTGAGGTTCAGGCTGCAGCTTGTGCCTGTTCCAGGGATTGTCAAATGAGGGGTGCATGGAGAATAGGGGTGTATCTCAAACCTGGGCACTGTAGGACTGTGTTTCTGTACAGCCCTTCCTTCCCTGGCTAAGTTCCATCCAGGAGGGCACCCTCTGAAATGCATAGAAAAGAGGGTGCCATACCTAGGTTTTAAATGGCAATTGAGTTTTAAACAACATTGTCCCCCTTTAAAAAGTAGGCATTACCTCTTTTGAAAAATTATGACATTCAAAGCCCCCAATAAACACCCAGAAGTTCACTCTATAGAAACAAATACTGCTAGTGTATATTGGCTTCCCTTTATGTTTTTTTTTTCCTATTAGTTTTTACACTGTTGATCTCAAGCTGCAAATATAAAATTGTATCCTTTATCATCATCATTAGCTTTTGGCTAATGGTATGAGTTTTAAGGCTTCTATAGCATCTCATGTCCCCAGTTCCTAAGAGCTACAGTTTTCTGAGTGTTTCGGCCCGGGTTCTTAAGTACATTCACAGTCAGCACTACCCAGGCCTCTGGCCTCTAGGTTAGGATGAAGGGGCTGTGGCATCCGGGGCTAGCTAGCTGCTTTAGTTACAGGCAGAATGCAGACTCTGGTCACAGTGGAGAAGCGTAGCACAAAGGGACGATTCTGACTTCAAGAAGAAGTGGATTTCTATGTTTGCTTTGCTCACTACCTACAGCTTTCAGTAAGTTTTCTCATCTGAAATGCAAGGTGATAAACAACTGACTGGAGATTTTCTAAAAACATAAAGCATGTAATGGGAAACTTGGAATATATAGCGTATAATATTTAAATAGATATCAAATATGAAATATACAATGTGAGTTATACGATACTATTTTATCATAAGTGACAGCCTAGCTTATAGGAAAAGGGCATAGCTTTTGAGAGAGAACATATGAGGTCTCAGCTCATGGTGAGCAAGGAAGCTGCCCTTAGAGAGAGTGGTACTTTCTGACTTAGCTGAAAGGGAAGAAGAAAGGAACGTATGTGGAGTCTGCTCAACAGACAGGAGAGCCCAAGTCAGCAAGCTTGGCAGTGTTGTATGATATTTTGTTTGTGTCCTGACAAACAGAGCTTTCCTGGTGATCAGAGGGTGGAGCTAGCCACTAGTTAATCATAGAGACCAGGCAGTGGTGGGGCACACCTTTAATCCCAGCACATGGGAAGATCACCCCTTTAATCCCAGCATCAGGAGGTGGAGACAGAATCCCCTATTCAGTCTGAGGATTCGTAGAGACAAAATCCCCCCATTTGGTCTGAGGATTCGTCGAGAAGTGACTGTGGTTGCTCCGTTTTCTGGTCTTCAGCTTTCACCTTCGATATCTGACCTGGGATTTTATTGTTCAGACTAATTAGAATCATGCTTCATGGTAGTGTCTGACCCTGTACAGTTAACCAAGCTCTCGGTGTTTCTTGTGGCACAGGGAGAAGTTGGGAATCTTTTCAGTTTTCTCCATGCCCTGGCTTGCTGTTTCATTTCTTGACAGGTCTTTCTAGAAGACTGACACTTCAGCTCTGTGTTTTACTGTTAGCTTTCAGAATTGCAAGCAAAGCTCTTAGAGAAAAACGTCAGCTTCTACTTAGCGTGGATTTGTGGACTTGCCCTGGCACATGGTGAGACCTGTCTGGGTAGTGAACACCATCCCTTGAAATCCTGTGAGCAGAACATGGGCTATCTGGGATGAGCTGGGCTTCCAGATACTTTATTTCCACTCTCAGGAGGATTGCTTAGTCTTGAATATAGCATTATCATCAATGGCCATAATGTCCTTGGACAATTCACATGTCTTTTCTTCAGAATAAGTACACCACCTTCCACATGACAAGGTTTTGAGGACTAAGTAGTCATGTCCAACACATCTAAGACAGCTCCTCTTCCTCTTTCTGTTTGAGAGACATTTCCTTGACCCATCACTATTGAGCTGTCACACATGCGTGCATGTACTTAATACATGAACACGTGTCACACAGAGAAGCACGTCCACACATGTGTTAATGTGTACATTAGTTGTATGTATAGATACGCACAAGCATATGGCCACACATACACATGCGCACTTAAGCACATAGACAAATACACATATGAGATGACATGTGTGTATGTATGTACAGAAGTCCACTCCTGCCCTCACACATGTGCGTGTTCATATATACACATGCATGCATGTGGACTATAGTCCACTCATACTGTTCTCTCCAGTTCCTTAAACATGCCATGCATTTTCTCAGTTGTGTGATTTCATAAGCATTTTCTCCCTCACGAGGAAAGTATCTTTGGCTCACCATCCAGGCGACTCCTCCTCATTTTGCATGATCCATGTCAAATGTCACATTTTCTGTGAAGCATTTCCCTAGACAAGAATTATTAGCTCTGTCTTCGTCTCTCCTGGAAACTGTGAGTGGGTAGAGGAGATAGATCTCATTTATCTCTGGGTCCCCAGCACCTGACACAGAGTCGGGGCTACTGACATAATTGCCTAATGCTGGAAAAACAGGTGCTGAGTTTCCTCTGCCAGGTTCCTCAGTTTGTGATTCCCTTTAAAAAAGACTAGGGGGAGGGCATTTTCTGGGGAAGAAGTGCCGCTCAGGAAACACTGGAAAGATGGGAGGCAGGGGCCTTGCAGGAGGCAGAGTCAGGGCCATCCCAGGTGGAAACAAAAGGAAGAAACATTCTGTTCCCACAGCCTGCCAGCTCAGCTGCCTTGGGCCAAGGACACAGCCTGTGAAGAACAGGGGAAGCATACAGGTTTGGAGGACAGGGAGCCTGGTAAGTAGGAAAGTAGGTATCCTACATAAGTAGAGGGGTGAAGAGAAGCTGTCTTCTTAAGGTGGGGATCCCGTGAGTGGCCATGGAGAGTAGTGGGGATAAGGGTCAGGTGAGCTGGGCAAATGTTTAATCTCAGGACCTTATTATTCCCTGAAAACATTGTTGGAGACCTTGGGGAGTTTGTGTTTATTTGGTTTATGTAAAATAAATATTTACCCATTATTAATTACAGTGTAACAATTTTAAGATATAAATGAACTAATTAAAATAATAGAATAAATTAATTGCTTGAAAGTATAGTAATTCATACTTAAAATTATGTGTATTATAATAAAAATTGGTGAGAAGGTATGCTCGCAGCCTTTACTGCCTGGTTTGATAGATGATACCTGGTACTAACTTCTGCCTTTGCATGCAGTTGAGTAGATTCAGTAAAGGGAATCTTCGCATTTTCATTATCCAACCATCCTGTCAGGGGCCTCATGTGATTTTGTGATATCCCATGTCAGCCTGTCTCTGGAAAATCCCATGAAATGCAAAGAAAACTTATGTGTTAGGAAAATAGCTGGATGTCCTAGACTCACTGAAAGGGTCATGGAGACTTTGAAAACATGTTGGATGAAGCCATATTGAAATGCTGGTGCTCACGGTTTCTTTCTGCAGGGAGAGCTTTGTGTCTTAGCTGCCACTGTAGACCTCCTGTCTTGGTTAGAGTTTCTAATGTCATGACCAAACACCATCACCAAAAGCAACTCAAGGAGGGAAGGGTTTAACTCATCTTATACGTCCATATCACAGTCCGTCATTGTACAAGTGGGGATAAAAACTGGCAGAACTGAAGCCACGGAGGAGTGCTGCTTGCTGCCTTGCTCCCTCCTGTTTTGCCTCAGTTTCTTTTCTTATACACCCAAGACGACCTACCCATGGGTAGCACCACCCTCAGTGTTCCAGACCACGTGGATCATCACTCAAGAAAATGTGCCTCATAGGCTTGCCTACAGACTGCTTCCACGGAGGCATTTTCTCATTTGATGCTCTCTCCTCTCAGAT
>NC_022013.1:56049095-56051255 GCF_000317375.1 Microtus ochrogaster
TTAAGAATGGAAAAAGAAAATAAAAAGAAAACAAGACAAATAACACAGCTGTCTTCCCACTAGCCTTGGGATGACGGTTTTTCTATTTTCATTATGAGAGTACATAGTTCATTCTTTATGCTTAATAGACTGTTTTTCTTAAATACGATCTTACCCTGTAACTCTCAGAAACTGAATGACATTTGATTTCTCTATTTTAGCATTCAAGGCTCCACTTTCCAGATGGTTTTTGATTCTTACCTTGTCTCTGCTTCCTCATCCCATCGCTCCCCCAAATCAATCATGTTCATATGTCCTCTTCCACACCATTGGAGCTAGCCTGCTTCATGACTGAGCATTCTTGTAAATGGAATGTATCCTGTGAGGTCCAGGAATTTAGATTTGCACGTTGCCCCCTTGAATCATGGACAATGCCGATGTCACTTTGGAAGCCTCTCCCAAGCTCAGGAAGAGACCCTCTCCTCTTAAGTGGCACATTGCTTAATGTAAACAACAGCAACAGCCCACAGATGGCTCAGCGAGTAAATGCTCACTCAGGTGAGCCTATGGAGGGCAGGACAGACGCCGTGCGCTTTCTCCATCACTCAGTGTACACACATGTTTGGTTACTCAGTTCTCCAGCTGGATTATGAATCATCTAAAGGTTGTGCCTTTAGGGCACATCTCACCTGTGTGGTTGGCAAAGCCTCAGGGTTGAGCCCGCTCTGGCTCGTGACTCTTGTAGCAAACAGTATTCTAGACCACAAGATGTCACTATTGTCTCAGTTACAGAGGAAGCGGTGAGGGTCACACTCTCACATCTTGACTTGCCCCGAGCTGGCAGTGCTGAATGCTTTCAGGAACCTACAGAAGGATGCATCCCTTTGCTGCCGGTGTGTCTGGAGGAAAGGGAAGTGTAGGGCCGCAACAAGACTCCAACAAGAGGAAGGTAGCAGACAGGGTGAGCCAGTGACTGCTCTCATTCTGCCTTCCATGCGGGAGATGGGCTAGCAAAGTTGAAGCACGAGCTGGCAAACCACTTATTATCCTGCCACATGTCCAGCTGAAAGCACTGGAGGGTCAGAAAAGGCTGCACGGTGGTCAGGCTGAAACAGATTTAACCAAAATGTATGTATCTCTGTCTAATCTTTTGTTCTAACTTCCGTCCCAACAGCCAGCTGACTTCACTATTAGTCATGACTTCTCTACAGAAGACAAAGAAACCATTTGTTTTCTTGGAGGAGTTCAGGAGACCACTGTCCTCAGCCCTGGTCTTCATTTTTAACAAGCAAAGGTGGCTTCCAGGCTTGGGTGGCAGAGCCTCTGAGATTTTGCCTCTAGTATGGAATGTTTGAAGGGTGCTGGGTTAGAGATCCTATCCAGCTCAGCCCTGTGAGCCACAAATACCTCCAAGCTTCAGACACCACCCCCCCCCCCCACTTCCCATCCTGCTCTTCTGCCCCAGTCAGCAAAAAGCTGCCTGCTCCCAGGGTGCAGTTTCTCCCTGCTCCCCTGGTGGGTGATTGGAAAGCTTCTTCAATTTGGATCTGCTCTCATGACCTAGCTATAAGTATTCTTGTGTCAAAAACAACATAAGCATTCTCTTTGATGTTCTACTATTTGCAAACTAGGAGGTAAAATTGAGAGTATTCAAAAACTTCAAAACCTTTTAAAATTTTGAACCCCAAGCATAATTTCCATAAATCTATTAATTTTCCCTGAATTGGGCCTGGCAATTTATTTCTCTGGTCTGTTTATGCTCCCAACCCCTTCTAATCCCTTTTTAAGTCCTAGAAAGCCTAGCACCTTAAGGGCCCACAAATCCTGTGACTTCTGTGCAAATGCTCTTAAAGATATAATCTTCATAATAACATTCGGGTTGGTTGTGTTATTTAATATTGTCTGAAGGCATCCTGGATGACTTATTGAGTTTTCAAAATGAAGACTAAGAACAAAAGGACACCCACCCAATTGTCTGCAGTCCATCGGCTGGTAGGAAAATGTTGAAAGCTATTTTAGTGTGAAATTGATGAAATCTGACAATAATGAAAAGATGAGTGCCGATCTGAAACATCCTTTTACCTCAGAATTAGCAAAGCTCCCTGGAACAATGAAAGAAGCGATTTTACCTGGCAACAAGGTTAAGATTGGCACTGGGGGTAGGAGGGAGCAGGAAAGAAA
>NC_022013.1:56051501-56052792 GCF_000317375.1 Microtus ochrogaster
TATGAACGGACATACTCCTAGGCCGCTGTGGTAACCCCCATGCATTTAGTTGATTAGATTCCCAGTGCTCTGTGCAGCCACAACCGACTCTGGGTAAGGGGGTAAAGCAGAGCTTGAGACTTGCATGAGATCGGAATGCAAAGCCTGGATAGCTTAGCTCTCACAGGCTGCTTCCTTCATTCCACGTCACTTACTCTTCTAAGGAAAGTATTTCCTGGATCAGCCAATGAGGACAGACTTATATGAGTGCTCTTATTTTAGAGGGGGGCACATGGTGGTTCGGAGATATGAAGTGACTTATTGGAGGTCTCAGGGCTAGGATGAATAGTAAGCAACGGAATTCTGTTCTGAACTTGGCTTTAAGGTTCGAGAGGCTGTGTATGTGGCCACTCTGCTTGATCGTCTCTGTAAGAAAAGAACCAACTGGCTCGTCCTTTGGAGTCTAAGCAGTTGGATTTGGAGGACTGGGTGTTTTTCCGAGAAGAAACAAAGATTTTTGCTTCTACTGCCTGTGTAATGGCTAGGAGGGGGTGGGTTTCTCCTCTCACAGGCAAAGGCACCTTAGTAGGCCTGGTGGGTCTGTCTTTTCCTATTCTCTTAAAGTTCTTTTCTAGCTGAGACTACAAGCATAAGGTGGAAGTTATATATAAGCTTACGTGTATATCTCTGTTCACACACGTGGACACTTATGTAGGGGTATGTATCTGGAAATATCTTCTAGTGAGCTAACATTTGGTTCAGCCTACAGGGTAGGATAGGAGACAGCTTTGGAGAGAACACATTTCTATGTTTGTGTTGGGGATAGAGGGTGGCCTTGGGAAGAAATATTCACCTTGAATGGAACAAATATCACAGAGTATTGAGAAGTGAATTAGTTGCGTGTTAGCAGTTCAGCGTCAAAGCATAATACCCAGAAATGTGCAGTGAGCACATGGCAAAGATTGATTTACCACCTTGAAGGAGGAACAAACAGGACGGCAAACCTGGCTTCCAAGAGCATATGAAAGCCCAAAGTGTGTTGTTGATAAAAGAAGGCTGAAACAGAATTGTGTTAGACACCCAACCACTATCTTATGCTGAAATTTAACATCTTATCTTCTATGCTCTATAAAATTTTACCAAATATAAATCTCTTGCAACTTATCAGCATGGTCAGGTTGGTATTTACCTTGAAAAACTTCTAGCATCAAACAGTAGGAAATAGTAAGTTAGAAATTCTACCAGACTATCAGGAGTTCTCTCTCTCTCTCTCTCTCTCTCTCTCTCTCTCTCTCTCTCTCTCTCTCTCTCT
>NC_022013.1:56053028-56061343 GCF_000317375.1 Microtus ochrogaster
GACTTGCTAGACAATGTGCCACTTTGACATTGAAGGGTATTAGAAGCCCCTTTGTCTTATTTCCAACCCTGACTTAAATTTTTATAAATGTCCAAAGGTTAGAAGTAGGAGGGAATGAGATAAGGGAGGTAGATGAGTATGGGTGGCTTTACCAGCTGTTGTGAGGACTGCAGAAGTCATTCTGGCAAAAGTGCTTTCGTTTAAAGAAGCTAAACAATTCACACATGAATCTATTGAACCACACCTCTATTCATCCATGCCCAGTACATGCATTCACCACACCAATCATGTGTCTTCCCTTCCACTGACTTATCTGTCTGCTCACTCAGTCATCCTTTACCTACTGGTTCCTACCTCTATCCTGCCAAGACATTTTTATTAAAAGCTCCATGTCCTATCCTCAGATTTGGCAATAGAGCAGTGATTAAGACGATATAGCCAAAGTTCTACTCTTGAACAGCATGTTGATTATTCTTGACTGTCAACTTGACTACATCTAGAACTAAACAAAACCCATGTGTCTGGGTACATCCATGAGAGATGTTTCTTGATTAAATAATTTCTAAGCTGGAAGATTTACCTTTAATCTGGATCTCTTGAGGTGGGAAGATCCATCTTTAATCTTGGCCACAGTTTCTGCCGGCAGTCTATATAAAGAATGTGGAAGAAGGAAGCTTTTGCTCTTTGCCTGCTTGCCCTGAGTTTTGCTGACAAGTTCATTCCTTCACTGGCATTAGAGCCTACTTCTTCAAGACTCTCATGGACTAAAGACCAGCTGAGACATGTAGTCTCATGGACTGAAAAACTACTGGATGCTTGGACTTTCCATTGGTCAATAGTCAATGTTGGACTAGCTAGCCCATAGCTTATAACTCACTCTAATAACTTAATAAATGAGAATATATATAATAATAGGAATATATATATTCTATCAGTTATATTTCTCTAGAACAGTGGTTCTTATCCTTCCTAGTGCTGTGACCCTTTAATACAGTGCTTCATGTTATGGTGACCCCCCAACCATAAAATTAGCATGTTGCTGCTTCATAACTATAATTTGCTACTATTATGAATTTTAATGTAAATATTTGATATGCAGGATAAACTGATATTCAAATCCCAAAGGGTTCATGACCCACAGGTTGAGAACTGCAGCTCCAGAGACCCCTGATTAATACAGGCAGTTTACATTTAATGGAGACATATATATCACCAGTACTGGTGGATTGGCCAGCCCAAAGTGACACTGGAAATTAGGGGAACTGGTTACATACTATGTGAGGAAGTAGATTCAGTAGTAACTGGGTGGGTCCCACAGACAGACAAATGGCACATACATTTGAATAGAAGGACGATAGGCTGAACATGGTGAACATCCACAGAGCAGTAGGAAGGAAGGGACCTTTGGTCCAAATTCATCTCTAGGAGTAATGGTGCTTAAGTTGCGGAAAATATGGGCTAATTTTGCTTTGCAATGGATCATTCTGGCAATTGTGTTGGACACGGATTTTGAGGCACAAACAAGGAGAGCAGGCTCAGATGGGCTTTGGCAGGAATGTCATGTTCATCCTATGAGCAATGATGGGTTTTATACCATGGTGCTAGCCCGACTAGGGTTCTCTTTTTAAAGTATCACGTTGGTAGCTGAATACAGGCCTTCTGAGAGACATGGCTAGAAATGAAGGACCAAGGACATAGTGGGGAATTGATAGGATGAAATAAAAGAATAAATAGAAGCAAAGCTTCAGTTCTACATGATTCAGAAGTTGCTTCTAACGTGGACTTTCGTTATCAGACAGAGGTTTTACATGTATTTACAGTTCGACCAGCGGTGGGACCCAGGTGTTGCCCAGTCATTGACATCTGTGGAGGGGGAAGGCTCTTTGTCATGGTATTTTGGGTGTTTCCTAGGCAGGTGGTGACTAAATGTGTTGGGTTGCTCATCAATGATTTCAAAAGGATAAAGGAAGGCGGCTATTTTCTATTCTACTACTGTCCACAGCTGAGATCCCACAATCAAATGGCAGGACAAAATTTTTACCCAAGTCCTGGTCTTCCAAGCTCATATTCTACTCTACAGCCATGCTGGGACTCCGGGCTGCTTCTTTCAGTGAGTTTGGAAACAGTGAGGTTGGCTTCCCAAGGTTTAGGTTGCAGAGCAAACCCAGGCTCATTTAAACGGAGTCTGGAGTGCTCCAATCTCCTGGCTTTCTTTCTGGTCAGAGTCTTCAAACACTGGCCTCCCATGAAGACATGGTATTTCCCCATTGTGGAGAAGAATGGTGTGTGTGTGGTCTTGAGCTAAGTGGCTTTGTATTTATGCAGGAATCTAAATGCCAGGACTTGAGGAACACGGCAGAGCCAGGTGAGGTCTCATTTGCTCTAATATGTAACAAGGAAAATGTGATTCTATTTCCAAGTTCTATTCTCTCTGGGTAATTACATACAGTGTTATATTTTCCAAGATCAAAGGGTGACTCTTTGGATCTGCGTTGCAAATGAGTTACTGCACTGTGCAAGCTAACTCACGCTTTCTAGGCGGTTGTGGCATGAGACATGCGTGCTGAGAGCCAGGAGCCTCTGAAAGGGGATACAACACACCCACTGAATAGCATGGAGTTGAAGCAAATTAGTGGGGAGAATGAAGGTTCAAAAATGGGATATATGACATGAACATGGCTACCCCCTTACCCTGATGGAGCAGCCAAGAGGAGAAGGTGTTCTGTGGTAGATATTTACAGAGTTGTTTGGAAGGCAGTGTTCCTGAAATCCCAGCAATTGAGTGCATCTGTCACTAACAAATGGAAAATGGAAATAGCTTGAGAAATAGTCTTACACCCGCTGAAGTCAGTGCTTACAAGGCCAAACCTGAAGCAATTTCAGACACAGACTAAGAAATCTCTCCAATGAGTATATTGACCCCGATAGAGCAGAGCGATTAGTTCAGCTTCAATCAGTGAGAACTATGTGGTATTGCATGTCTAGGAATGTATATTCTTTGGACCCAAACCTGCAGGTTACATTACAGATGAGGCATTGTCTCACTAATTTGATCAGCAAAGAGTCTGAAATGGAGAGAACTGGCCAACCAGAGTGGTGACAGTGGATCAAATCCCTGCCATGACTTATTGCTGGAGGTTGAAGGTGTTCCTAAGATAAACCAGCAGGGAGCACACCAGACAACTTGAGAAGATATTAGCAAGCCCAGAATAGGCATGTCCCCCACTCTTTCTGGTGAATACCATCAAGGAGATCAGGAAATACCCTATTTCCTTGAGGTGCATCCTTTAACTTATTGCTGAATTTCTAGCAATTCATGAAACATAAAGAAAAGCCCTGCAAAAAAGACTTGATGCTCAAAAAATTTTGGTTAATCTGATCCATTAACTGTAAGACTTTTATATCCTTTTAATAGACTTGTGTGCAAGATGCAGAGGAGGTAGAGTATGCAGCTAAGTGCAGTTGATTGCGCTGCTCTCCTTCCCTCTCCTGTTTCAGTCTGTGTCTATAAATCTATCATTCAGTGACTTACATATGTGGTTCACTCTACAGAATGCTTTTGCGTCTTTTTCGTTTTTGTTTTTCTTTTCTTGAATATGTTCCACATTGTAAACACCTCTACATGTTCCCCAACTTTGTTGGTGGTTCCTGTAGAGCTATGCGGAAAGGTCAGGGAGAAATGCTTGACTCTGGGGGTTGATAGTTTTGGCTACACGGGAAAAGGCTGTGCAACTTACAAAATGGACAGGTGGCAGTTACTTGTCTTGGTGATTAGTACTCTAAGGGGGATGTAGAAAAGCAAGCTGGGAGACACAGGTGCTTGCAGTGAAGCACTGGAAAAATAGGTGGAACAAGGAAGAGGAAGGCTAGCCTCATAGACCGTGCTTCTGCACTCTCTCTCAGAGGGACCTTGTGTGAACTGTTTGGCTCCTTTGCACCCCACTGTTCTGCAAGAGTGCAGAAACATTAGCTTGGTCTTAGAGTCAAGCAGATTTACATTAAAAAAACCTTTACTCATATTCAATTCTTGGTTTGTGACTTGGGATAGAGTTCCAGGACTCTCATCTCCACTGATCAGAACCTTTGCAAGGGATCAGAAAGACATGAGATAAAGACCAGTGCCTTCCTTCTCCAGTTGAGAAGCCCAGTATGGCAGTTGGAATGAAAATGGTCCCATAGGGTCATAGGAACTGATGCTACTGAGAGGTGTGACCTTGTTGGAGTAGGTGTGGCCTTGTTGTTGGAGGAAGCCTGTCACTGGGGCAGACTTTGAGTTCTCTGATGCTTAATCCGGGCCAGTGGCTCAATGTCTGTTCCTGCTGCCTGCAGATCCAGATGTAGAACTCTCAGCTCTACCTTCAGGACCATGTCTGCCTGCATGCCACCATGCTTCCCGCCAGGATGATAATGGACTAAACCTCTGAACCTTAAGCCAGCCCCAAATAAGTGTTTTCTTTTATAAGAGCTGTCATTGTCATGGTGTCTCTCTACTGCCATAGAAATTCTAAGACACCCATGGTACACCTCGGCTCTCTGTAATTTCTCTTGCTTGGGCCTCAGTTCCTTCCTATCTGCCACAGACTTTGCCTCACTTCCTCTTTGCTGTCTGTTCTTGCCTCCTGCTCCACCAAGTCTCTGCCTTCCTCTTTCTTGGACTCAAAGCTGTCCAGATCTTATAGGTTCTGGTCAGCTCCTTTCCTGGGAATCTGCTGCTTAGGTAGCGGCTGCTTCCTGGACTTAGAATCCAAGGTTGGAATCTGAGTGCAAGGAGCAGCTCCCCATGGAGTAGGGTGCATGTCCTCAGAGCTTTCTCCTGGACACTGGAGAGTAGCCGGAAGTCCCTCTGTAGAACAGCGCCTGTGGTGCGGATAGATCTATTTCGTCCCTACCATTGTATTCTGCCAAATCAATTGAAGGAGGAATTTTAACTCCACCTGAGAAACCTACTGGTAGTGACACTGGGTAAGATTTTAATGGCATATTTTTTTATTTTTTTGCCCCTTGAAGTTATTTGCTGCATGCACTCTTCTGGAATGTGAATTAAAGCTGCCACGGTGTGCTTCTTTTCGGTCATCATTTTTCTTAATGTCTGTTACATCTGAGTGGAGGGCAAGCTGAAGGCCTGAAGTGGCTGTCACCATCTAGACTTCTGGACAGATGAATTTAATTTATCCGAGTGAACAATAATTATTTAGGAGCATTGCTGAGAGGCTAACCTTGGAGAACACTGAGCTTTAAAAATATTGAATTGAGTAAATTTTGAAGATTTATTATTTTCCCTCTGATTTATAAGTGTAATATATGCTCGGCGTAAAAACTAGAAATACAGAAAAGAGAGGTACCATCAAAGTTAAATTTGAGTACATTTTCTAAGCCAATCTGTATTTCTTTCTTGTACCCCCCTCATAAATCAATACCCAACCCTCCAAATAAACCAGTGATTAGAGTGGCATACATGAATTAGTTTTTTCCTAATTTAAAAAATACAGTTATTTGCTTACTAAGTGTGTGCACACGTGTCCATTTGCACTTGAACGTGTTTTGAGGCCGTGTGTGGAGGCCGGGTGTGGAGGTCAGAGGACAACCTGTGGGTGTCAGTTCTCTCCTTCCACTGTGTGGGTACCACTCAGTGCATCAGGTTTAGGAGCAAGTGTCCCATGAGCTGTAGGGATGGGGTTGTGTTGTATCAGCTGGGGATGGGCACCCCACAATCAATTATTCTCTGCAGTTTTGGTCAATCATGGCTTTCTTATCCAATACCAATTAATTAGTTCTGAAATCATATACCTAGGTGCAATGTGAAACAGACTTGGCAGGTTGTGTTTATGTATTTATGCATTTGTGTGTGTGCATAAAACAATAATCATTAAGGAAAAAGTCCCTGGGGGAGAGGGAGTGAGAGGACTTAGATGAAAGGGAGGAAAGAAATCATGTAATAGATTTAAACAGTTAGCAAGACAGCTAAAAATTTAAAGACACTCCTCTTAACTCTCATGTGATGAAATATATTCATTTTGATAAGCTTCGCAAAAGCTTTACTATGGTTTTGATTAAATAATAATACTATTCTATTAAAATACAAATAATTTAGTTAAACTAAAAGCTAAAAGCACTTAGTTTTTGTGACCATTTATCATGCGTCTTTCCATTTTTAAATCTTTCTTTTATTTTTGCAGAAAATGTTGGTAATTTTGTTCACAGTTCCTCTATGTTTCTTAATTAATTAAATATTAGGTACTTTATCTAACAATCTATATCTACCAATGACATTCCTCCCCAGAATGAATTATCAATTTTACCAGGTATAGTTTTTTTTAATCCTGTAATAATTCAATTTTCTGAAATTTTATCATTGGTTGTATTTTTTTGTTGTTGATCTTGGAAAATAATAAAAAATATATAATATATGTTTATATCTAATACATAGCATGCATAGGTTTATTTATACTTTCTTTTCTTATGTTTTGATTTTTTTTCTTGTTGTGTTGATCAGCAATCCCCAAACAATGGCAAACTAATGATAATCTTGGCAGGCATTTTTTTCTTGTTCCTGAATGTAATGAAAATGTCCCTGAGATGAATCATGGAGAATAATGCCTAGTGTGGGCTTGTGGAGTGTGATTTTTGTCACTAAGAAGATGTATGCTTTAAATCTTGGCTTTTCTAAGAGGGTCTACTCCTTACTATGAATAGGGTGCTGATTTTATCAAATAGTTTTTCTGACCAGGTAATAAAATTATTTTTTCTTTCTCTGAGTTATTGAAGTCCTATAGAATTTTAACAGATTTACAAATATTAAATGTCACTCATATTCATGGATCATTTTTGATATAGTCATTTGTATATTTATTTGAATATATTCAGTTTTACAAATATTCACATTCACACTTGCAATTGATTCATGGTGTTTTTTGTTTTATATTTTTTCCTCAGCTATTTAGATGCAAAATATTTTCCTTCCTTCCTTCCTTCCTTCCTTCCTTCCTTCCTTCCTTCCTTCCTTCCTTCCTTCCTCATTCCCTCCCTCCCTCCTCTTTTTTCCTTCCTTCCTTCCTTCTTTTTTCCTCTTTCTATTCTTCCCTTCCCCTTCTGTTTCCTTCCTTTCATCTTTCATTCATATATATGTTTGTGTGTGTGTGTGTGTGTGCAAATGCCACAGTGCATGCCTGAGGCAGAGATCAGCTTGAAGGAGTTGGTTGTTTCCTACTATGTGGGTTTCCGGGACTAAACTCAAGTCATGACGATTCATGGCAGGCGCCTTCACCCACTGAGCCATCCTGCCAACCCAGTACTTTTTTTCTTGAGAGAATTGAAGAAACTCCGTTAAAAATATTTGTGTTCATGTAGGGGCTGACTTCCCATTCCTTTAATATTTCTAAATCCACATAAACATGTTTTTAAAAGCTATAATCCTCCGTTAAAGGGCCTCTGTCTCTTTCTCTTTTCTTTTTCTCTCTGTTTCTAATACTGTACATGTGTGATTTTTATTACCCTTTTTTCATATTTCTGTTACATTGTAACTATTTTTAGACAGAAGAGTTAACAGAACCCTTATCTTGCTTTTATGAACTTTTAGTACGTTCTAATGCATACAGTTTACCTGCTCCCAGCTAGGTAGCCTTAAAGAGAACTTTCTGGTTTTAACAAAGATAATTCCTAACAATAGAAAAGTAGATAAGCAAGACTTTCACAAAATAAGCTTAGATGAAAGATGATCCTAACAACTCGAGCACAAGTAAATAGTAGCTAAAATCTGACCTAAATGTTGGTATTTCCTACCATATTTAAATCTACCTTCTTAAATCAAATGTGTTAAAATGGCTTATTTTGAGGTTTTTAAATATAAAAACAGAAACCCATACATCATAGGGGATATATTTGTGCTTACTTTAGTGGTAAAAGCCATTGAAATTCCATTCACAAAATGTATCACGTTGAACTAGAATGATGTTTTTCATTAGCAACAGAATTTCCATACAGGGGAATATTTTTCTAATTTACTCACTTACTTGTGTTTTTGAGATAAGATCTTCCTTTGTAGCTCAGGCTGGCCTGGAACTTGCTGTGTAGTTGAGGTTGACCTTAAACTCAATAGCTTCCTGCCTCAGCCTCCTGAGTGTGGAAATTAGAGGCGCATACCAGCATGGCCAACAAGAACAAATTCTTAGAAAAGGAATGTGGTGTACACAGCTGGCTAGTGGTATAAGAGTCAGTCAGTTGCTTCTGTGTAAATCGCTTACCAGATAATCTCTCAGCAGCTCATGTTCAAATCACATTGGCTGCATGCACTGAGCTATGCTGGTACATTTTCTTTT
>NC_022013.1:56061964-56064699 GCF_000317375.1 Microtus ochrogaster
CCCAGCTCTCCACCTTGTGAATGTCATTTCTCCGTCTAGGTAAGGAAATGGACTAACTAAAGTAAGTTCAGGCCAGGAGGGTCATTGATATAGTTAAAAGAGAACATTAGAATCTTCACAATACTTCAAAGAGGATGTTAATGACATTTACTTGCAAACACATATTTATACGTATGTTTAATATACATTCACATATATTGTGGAACGCTTATTAATCTCATAGTAAAATATTTCAGATTCTTTAAACTTTAAGATAAGAAAAATGCATTTGTTCTTTTTCACACAGAAAAATAAAGAATCCAAGTTTGATGATTTTTTTCTTCCAAGCAGACATTTTTGAAGAAACAAACACAGTCAATCTGTCCCTTCGAGGTAAAGATGATATTTTAACAAGTGAGAATCTGTTTTTATTATTATTATTATCGTTGTGTTAAGGACAGGCAGAGCATTTTCAAAACAGATGTCTGGGCTGTCTCATTCTCACATGATTTTGTAAACAATGCACGCCATAGTATTTCTCCCCAAAATCATAGAAGAAAAAAAGTCTCACTTAAAAAACCATTCAAAGAATCTTGTTGCTTTTAGCTTATCTGATTTAAAAACAAAACAAAATACATTACCTTCCAGTTATTTGGTGTGAATAACTGATTGACAGCTGGGATGATGGAAAGTTACTAATATAATTTTAGCACAAAATCTTCCCATAATGGATTCAGGAGGTGCAGCCAACAACGTGATTTTTGCATGTGGCTCTAGGCATTTATCAGTAGTTTTTTCATCACCATGAAATTGAAATATCGACAAACTCGAATCTTAGAATAGTGTCATGGGGGAATTTTCTATCTTGTCTCTGTTCCTTCTCAGGATTAGTTTCTTCAAATGTAAGGTCATTGAGAACACTGGTGTATGAAGGATGGGTGGTCCAACCCTTGCTTCGTTGGCATCTTTTCTCATACCCATCATAGCCACTCTTGAGACACAGTTGAGAACACCACCTCACAACCTTGCCTGCAGTAGGTATCTTCAGGCTGTAGTGGGAAAGGAGTTATTTCAGCGCATGGTAGCTATTCTAAGTCTATGGATTTTTCTTGGTTATAATTACTGGTTATGTTACATGCTACATATGCCTTTTTTCTTTGAATATTGAAATATCATTACAGAGTGCACCTTTCTCAAGGGTAAAATAACCCTAGGTGTTCAGTTTTCACATTTCGGGGAGGGCTTGGAGTTTACATCAGAATGAAAACAGAGGTAGAATGATAAAATGAACATCACACCTCCACTTTTACTGTTGGGTTTATTTTAATTGATATTGCATTTTTAACCTTCCTATGTCATATTCCATGTTAGATTTTTGGATATAGTTTGCCATTACAGTTCCACCTGCAGCCTATTGTACTCTTCTGCTTTTGAATGACAATTTAACTGATTTATAGACTCATTGTCAGCAGTATTTTCAATGTCAAGTTGTTCATCTAAATTTTTGCCTTTCTCTAACCTACCCACTTTTCAACTCTTCAATTTAGATGCCATTTTTATTCAATTTTCTTTCTACCTTATATAGCAAGTAGCAGGCTCTACAGCTAGTTTTTAACTCTACAAATAAATATATTTAATTAAGAACACCTCATTACAGTTTTCTGTAATTGTCTGCACTAAATGTTAAAATAAAGAGGGATTGGAGATTTAGCTCCAGGATAGAGAGCATGCTGAGCAAGTGCAAGGGCCTGGGTGTGGTCTTCAGACCAAGAAAAACAAATAAACAGAAAGGAAAACCGACAAGCTTATTGTTCCTAAGGTTTTTAAAGTTTTGTTTCTAGTAGGAGGTGGTCTCCTCTGTCCACTGTGTTCCTGGAATGGCACTTGGGTTGCCAGGCTTCCCCTGTATGTACGCGAACCCACTCAGACATGTTCTTGACTCAATCGTCAATCCTAAAGAGATTTCAATGATAGTTGTTAGTTTTGTTAATTATCTTCAGTTTTAGAATAAAATTTGGCATTTCTTTGAAATCTTCTTACAACAAACACCCAGCCAAGTCTTTGCTCGTGGAATTTTGTTTGGTATCCACCAATTTTTCATATTTTTGTCTCTGAATATCTTAGTTTCTACTCTCATTAGCTCAAGTACATTTAAAAAAAAAAACGCATCCTGCCAAGGATGCTGTAGTCAAGTGCTTGTGCTTAAAGGGAAAATTCTGAGTCCAGCTTGAAATTTCATTTTTTTTCCTATGCTGTCAAACTCCCCCCCCCCACCACGTATGGGGTTCTTTCCTTATCCTATCGTTTTGAAAGTCATGTGCCATTTCTTTTTATTAATTATGTTTGGCTCACAGAGAACATTTACTCCAAGATGTCAAGGGGCACTGTTTCTGTACAGAAACATCCTTCTTTATTATAGCTTCGAAGGATGTTCATGTTCAACACATCTTAGTTTCTTCTAGGAGCATCGCTTATATCTGCATGGCTTTTCATTCTCTGGAATATAAATATATGTCTTAATTCTTTGTTCTGCTGTTCCTGAGATGAAAGGTATTTTATGCCTAGACATTCTTTACTGGCTTTGTCTTTTGTGATCTACAAAACAACAGTAAATTTAAATACAATTTGCTAATAGCTTTAGATGTATTCTTCCTTGACCAGGCCCCTATCCATTTCACTTCTTGGTTTACAGACTTCAGTTCATATTTTCTTTAAATGGAAAACAGTGATGGGGGAGTGTCATATATCAATCTGTT
>NC_022013.1:56065398-56086177 GCF_000317375.1 Microtus ochrogaster
ATGTGGTCTGTGGTCTCTTTCTTGGGATGGGCTATCTTTAGAGGTAGCGCCAGCAGTACTGGTACAGGGCTGATATTGATGTGCAGTAAGAGTGCCCAAGATTTCCTGTTCAGAATTCTCATCTTAGGCTGTTGGGGCCATGATCCTCTCTCATTTCCTTATATGTTTATTAGATGCTCATGTTGGAGAAATTAACTTTCCATGAAGGAAACCATGAACCTGAGTAACCAATATAAAGTTTCAGACAGGTCCTGCAGGAAGCCTGGGCTTTTAATAGTAAAGTTAAAGATTCCAAGATGGGGTCCAGAAGAGAAGTTGACAGGTTGTGTACAGTGGTGTTGTCCATGGATGATCTCCAGAGGCAGAAGCAATGGTGCTAGAGGCACCTCTGGGTCATTGTCACGTGGGGCCAGTGTCATGCTTGGCACCTAGTGTTCAACCTCCGAGCCAGGTATACTGCCCCAAGGTTCATCCTGTGGAGGGTTACATGTGTTTCTTACAGCATAATTTCTTGATACCGACAATTTCTCCAGCTTCTGTCAGCTCTAACACTCTGACATATACTGTCAGTAAATTTATTTTCACTTAAATCAGCCAGAAGCAAATTGTTAGTATTTAAGGAAGAGTCTGCCTGATGCATTCTGCACTCTGCTCTCTGGGTCTGTAAATCTAGGATTCTGCTCCTTTCGGTCCTTATCTGCCAGCCACATGTGAAAGCTAAATGCCAAGTTTTGCTCCTACTAATCACCAATGCTTTCTAGTTAAGGCCACCAAGATCCTTGATCACGAGCATATGTTTTTGTAGTAACCCTGATGGTTTTCTGGTCGATTCGTAAAGCAGTCTGGTGCTTTCCCCTTAGCTGGTAGATGAATTTGCTTTGATTATGTCACCTTTTCTTTGCTATTAGAATCGCCATCTTGGATTTTAAGGTATGGGATAACTGGCATACATAACTGAGTGACTTTTGCTGAGATTAGTGAATATCTGTTGAATCAAGAGCAATTTTTTTGATTTCTCCTTCCTGGAGAGTATGTATATGGATGAGATGGTAGATTTATGTTTAGAGAATCAGAAGGAGGAACTCGTCCTTACACTTCCTATATTGTGTGCAGTGCACTTCCACTACGATGGCCTTCTGAGCCCTGTCCAGTGAACTCTTTAATGCCTGGCCTCTGACTCCCCTGATCTCTTCACTCTGAGTAGAGACCCGAAGGACAGTAACCTTCTCATCCTTTTGCAAATCTGTGTTGCTGATCTTCCTGATAGGACTCTCTGGGAGAGAAAACAAACCAAGAAACAAATGTGGAGATGAAACCTTGCTGATTCACCTTGCAGCATTAGAGAATACTTTCTTTGTCTGTCTGAGGATTCCCCTTTGGTCGGCAGAACATTCTATCTGAGGACTGAGTTGCAGTGGGTGAGGCCTGAGGCCGTTCTCTTCCCCTGGGCAGTCAACAATCTCTTATGCATCTGGCAGATGTTTACCTAATCCACAATTTTGATTCCTGTGGAAATCCCACAGATCCTTTTAAATGATGTATTTTTAGTTAATAGAAAGGGTGGAAAGGAGAATTCCGTGTCGTCAGCATGCTACTGCCATAATCTGTTCCACACTGCTGAGAGAGATTTTAAGCTTTCTGAGAGCCCAGTGCTGCTAGCTCACAGCAGTGCCCCGTGGCAGAGAGTGAAGGCTTTTATTATCCAGGCACTGAGTTAGGTGGGAAATAAAATTGTGTATCCACTTCACACTTTATGCCAAAATAAACATTCCAGATACACTGAATGCTAATGTTTAAGGAATGGGGAAAAGAGAACAAGAAGAAATTACGAAAGGGGGCAGTCATAATGTGAAAGCAGCAAAGACAGTTGAGAGGACTTCACAACATTCAGAAAGCTGAAGAGGAAAGATGAATAATTATGAACCTATAAAAGAGAATGATTTTTCCATGGTAAAGAACATCAAATCCAGGGGTTAGAGATATTGCTCAGCTGTTCAGCCCACTCGCTGCTCTTGCAGAGGACCTGTTTGGTCCCCAACACTGCAGGAGCTTATAACTGCCCTTTACTTCAGCTCTTACAGTTCAATGCCCTCTTCTGGCTTCTGCAGGTACTGCCACATGATATGCACATATACACAGACATACGTGCACACATAAAGAAAAATAAAATAAATCTTAAAAAGAATGTTGAAAGCAGGATCAGGAGACAACTGGAAAGCTAGAGAACTATTTGAGACACATACAACAAAGAGTGCACCATAAATATTAAGATTATTTGTAATCAAATAAGTTAATAAACAAAACCACTTCCTAATAAGACCTAAATGATAGCACACAAAAATGATTAAAAAATCCTCTTTAAGAAAGTGGGAATACACTCGAATGCATTGGCATAGAGAACCACTTCCTAACTATAACCCCAGCAGCACAGACACTGAGAGAAACCGTTAATAAATGGGACCTCCTGAAACTGAAAAGCTTCTGTAAAGCAAAGGACATGGTCAACAGGACAAAATGACAGCCTACAGAATGAAAAAAGATTTTCACAGAGGTCTGATCTCCAAAATATACAAAGAACTCAAGAAACTGGACACCAAAAGATCACATAATCCAATAAAAAATGAAGTACAGATCTAAACAGAGAACTCTCAACAGAGGAATCTAAAATGGCTGAAAAACACTTAAGGAAATGTTCAACTTCCTTAGTCATCAGAGAAATACAAATCAAAACAACTCCGAGATTCCATCTTACACCTGTAAGAATGGCCAAGATCAAAAACACTGATGACAATTTATGCTGGAGAGGTTGTGGAGAAAAGGGAACACTTCTGCATTACTGGTGGGAATGCAAGCTGGTACAGCCCCTTTGGGTGTCAGGGGGGCAATTTCTCAGAAAATTAGGAAACAACCTTCCTAAAGACCCAGTAATACCACTTTTGGGTATATATCCAAAGGATGCTCAATTGTGCCACAAGGACATGTGCTCAGCTATGTTCATAGCAGCTTTGTTTGTCATAGCCAGAACCTAGAAACAACCTAAATGCCCCTCGACTGAAGAATGGATAAGGAAAATATCGTACATTTACACAATGGAGTACTACACAGCAGAAAAAAATAACGACATCTCGAATTTGCAGGAAAATGGATGGAGCCAGAAAACATTATATTGAGTGAGGTAACCCAGACACAGAAAGACAATTATCATATATACTTACTCATAGGTGGTTTTCAAACATAAAGTAAAGAAAGCCAGTCTACAAACCACAATCCCAGAGAACTTATACAACAATGAGGACACTAAGAGAGACTTACATAGATCTATCCTACATGGGAAGAAGATAGCAGAAAACAACAAGATCTCCTGAGTAAATTGGGAGCATGGGGACCTTGGGAGAGGATAAAAGGGAGAGAGTAGAGGCAGGGAGGGGAGCAGAGAAAAATGTAGAGCTCAATAAATATAAAAAAATCCTCTTCAATTTATAGGCAAAATGTTCGGGTTCATTTTTAGAAAATAAATACCCTTTCAATCAATGAATTGTACACCTATATGCTCTGACAGAGTAAATAGGCTTTAGACTAATACAAAGGTTGCTTAGGTTTTTAAAGGATATCAGAACAAACAAAGACACAGTGGCTACATTTCCTTAGAAGACAAGCTATGTTTGTAGCTTTTCTGACCCCTTCTTTAGCATGGGGCATGCATACATGTTGGGGACAAGCAGCAAGGTGCTCAGGGGCTTTGCATTTGTGGTGTCCTAAGACCTGACTTCTAACTCTTAGTTCTGTCTGGGCAAAAGAACTATCCCACCACAGTAGAAGTAGGCAGAATATAGGATGTTTACTTAAATCTAAACTTCCTGAGCAATCAGTGCTCTGAGGTCCTGGGTTAATGCAGTTGGAGGTTAATTCTTTTCTCCCGGAGTGTAACTCTGATTGACAAAGAGCTGGGAACTTAGGAGGGCATGTTGATCGCACGTATCTGAATTTCCAAAGCACATTCCCTTGAACTTAGTAGTTTCAGTTGTAGGAATTGAGCCTACAGATAAACATATTCAATTATACAGTGATAGGAACAACCTAAAAGTTTGTCCATACAGAGTATGATTATGTAAAATGAGGTAAGCCACTTGAGAGGAGAAAACATACTGTCACTTCGAAGTGAGAGAAAGCTTGGTATATGCTGAGACTGAGCAATTCCCGAGCTCTGTGCAATCTGCAAGGAACAGAGCAGCATACGCCTATCAACATCTGTAGGGAAAAGGGAGTGCATGCTGTGTCATGGTGCATTCGTATAGCCTGCCTCTGGAGCACTTTCTGTGACTTTGGAATGCTTTAAATGTGATATATATATATATATATATATATATATATATATATAATTTATTATATATTATTATATATTATATATAATATTAATTCACTAAAATATTCACATAAATGAATTTATACATAAATTTCCCATGTATACGCTTATATACCTTTACAATATATTGAAAGACATATATTGAAGTATATATATATTGAAGTATATATAAAATTGTGTATATATATGTATATATATACTGAAAAATTATTATCTCAGGGTTATTGTGGATGATAAGAAGAAAACCTCATTTTTCTTTGAATAAAAATATTTATCTAAGGAATAAAAGTAGAAGTAGGCAGCATAAAGCTATTGTTGAAAACAATAACTACCCCCATCAAGCTGAACTTTCTTGAGTTCACTAGCTCCTAAGTGTGATACGATGACAGTACTACTAGTTGACATTTTGGACAAACTTAAGCGTAGAGTCAGTATTCATTTCTTCAGTTTTCCACTTCACTTTCCCCAAAGAGCTCTCTGTTACTTCCTCAGGAGGTTTTGAACTTCTGAACAATGTTCATTTCCCAGGGTTGTCTGGTTTCACCTTTGGCTCCAATTTTGGTGGTGGTGTTGCTAATTTCCTTGGTGGTTATGAACCCTTCTGTATGCTCTGCTTTGTCTAAGGCAGGAAATCAATGGGAGGAGCCTAGCATTGTCTGGACTAACTGAGCCTGCAGGGTGAGTCATAACTGCAAAGACCTGAGGAACCTGAAAGAGAGATGGGATTATCCCCGGCCCCAAGTCATTCCTGCATCTCCCAGGGGTTGACTCTTCTCTCTGTAGGAGGAAAATGGGAGTTAACAGTTCCTGAGTGTTGAGTTCCTCTTAGAGCTTCTGCACCAAAACTGAGTGGGTTCCTTCCCTTCCAAGACCCAAGTTCCAGTGAAGTGATTCAAAGACTGACTCCACTTGGCCTAAAAGAGGAGAGCCAGGCTAGACCATAGCGTCTTCTTCCGCCATTTGGCTTGGCTAGCACTGAAAAAGGTCTAGAGAAGCAGCTGTGGGCTGCGGTCCTGAGCTCCTGATATCCACAACCTGCACCATTCCCTACCCAGCCTGTGCCATGCAACAGATCACACATCAGCCCGTTTCTCTTTTGCTCCAGTGAAGTATCCTTAATATGTTTTTTATCCTTAGCACATAGTGCAGAAGAGGTGACTTTCCCTGCAGTTTCCTGGTCTTGCTACATATGCATGTTGTTATCCCTTACCCTTGCTTTTTTTACAAAAAGCATTGGCTTCTATGTCTCTCCGTGATGGTTACGGGGGACCTTTGCTAGTATCTCTGTCTCCTGTGCTTTGCATTGTTATTATTTCATATGAGGCTGTTATTAAAACAGAGAGGAAGTATGGAAGGCCGATAATCCTTGGGCTTGCTCTCTGCATTCCCTTCTCCTTGGCCATTTGGGTGAAACTTGTTGGTGCACCCGAGGCCGGAGGCAGCATTGAGAACTGAGGGCCACCACTGTAGAGGTCTTGGCTTCTGTAGTTTCCTGCGCTGAGAATAATATACATGCCTAGCTGAGGAGACCGGCAAGGTGAGGAAAGAATACAGAGCAGAAAGGGAGATTCTCCTGAGGGGGGCACATAGCACACCCGAAATTTTCAGTCCCGTGCCAGCACTCTCTCCTTGGGGACCTGGATTCTACTAAAGTCACACCCAGTTTTCATGAATTAGACCTCAGAAAGAAGAATTTCCCTCTCATCTCCGTAGGAAAGGCGTAATGTTGAAAATGAAATCAGATCAGTTGTGGCCTCTGTAACGCTGTCCTTCACCCTGGGCTATCCTGGTACCTCCACGAAGCAGAGTATTTCCTCCAGAGAGCTTCTCTGATGCTTTGTTGGCCCATCAATCCTGCCATGTGGCATTTAGGCACATGTAAGTTCTTGCTCAGGTGTCCCCCTTGTCGTTAAAACTATCCCACTTTGAAGCTGAAGATGAGGACAGAAACAGAATTCTGTGCACACACCCAATCCTTCTCCCACTCAGAGGAGTCTGGCAGGGGAAGTAGAGGAACAGGATAATGCTTGTCTCCATGAGTGTCATTTTGATCTCAGAGAGGTTTATGTCCAGAGAAAGATCAGTGTCACGCTGTCATATTCAAAGGACATGGAACAGTCAGGAGTGCTATGGGCAGGAAAGCCAGGAGTCATGTCCAGGTGAGGGCTCAACGTCCCCCTGCTTCCCAGCAGCTCCATCGCTCTCCTATCACACCGCCTCCAAATGTCCATCTTCATCCGACAGATAGCATGCTTGGAGTAGGTCTCTGGAAGCCCACTGGGGGATAACCTCAGCCACCTTTGACCCTGCTTGCCTGGAGGCTGTATGTCCAGTGACTGCACATGGGCTGTTTTCAGCCCACAGGTTAAATAGCTAGAGGAGGTCAACATGCAGGACGTTCCCACCTTTTTCTTGTGTTACTCATGGCAACCAGTGATGCTGTGCTGCTCAGAGTCCCAGGAGGCTTTGCGTCTTCTCCTCTTTTCTAGACACATTGAATTAGTCATTAAGGTCTTTTTTTCCCCCCATTTTCCCCGAAATATGTCTCTGGAGCCCATCCTGTTTGAAGTTCTCCTAATTACTTGGGAGATAACAGCCTCCCTGATGTCTAGTCTTTACTTATTCCCCATAAACTCACTCCCAGATGCTCATATGATTGACCCTAAACTGATGCTACAGATAAAGTACAAGCTCCTTTGCCTGTGGGTCCCAGTGCAGCTGTTCCAGCCACTGACCCCAGAAATTGTTCCAACACCCACACAATAGGAGAGACAATGAAGGTGTTTTACTGACAGCTTGGCCATAGCAAGATCAGAAATCCTATGCCCTAAAATGCTGTCTTGTCATCGCAAGGCAAGGAGTGAGGGCTTCCATAGCAGTGGTTCAGGTCATCGCGTTGTGGTCAGCCATTAGCTGGCACTGTCATAAAAAGCTGTGATAGTGCCTTCACTGCTCACGAGGTGGTCTTGGTCTCTGATCATCACAAGCTCATCAATCAGATCTCTTGTTCCTCGGATCCATGATGACACCAGGTAAGGAAGACTCAAGGAAGAAATGAAATAGGACGAGTCAGAAGCAGATGGGGTTAGGTAGGTAAGTGACAAGCTCCTCCTTCAAATTATAGCAGTCATTTTGCTTCTGGGAATGTCTGTGCTGCCTTGGTTCGCGTCTGAACACCGGATTGAGATGACTCTGCATCCCCATGCACTTTTAACCTGCTGTTCTCTGGCTGCATGCTTGTCTGACCTCTGGGTGCCGTGCACAAAGGTATGGGAATGGTGTTGATGTACCAGAGCCTGTGTGAGTCCAAACAAATAGGTACTGGTCCTGTTTCTATGCATTAAATGCCTTAGGTTTATGTTTACTGAGAAATGTTTGCCTTTGAATTTATGTGTGTGTTGGTGGCCATGTGAGATCCAGTATCTTTTCTGTCCTTTGTTGTTTCTCTGAGTCTGTCTCCTTCGAGAGTGAGCGATTGTTGTCGACGGGGAATGTTCCAATAAGGAACGGTGTGAAGAAAATCATTTCACACTCTCCATAAAGCAGATCACAGGCCTGTGCTTAGCAGGTGAGTAGTTGCTGAGTTCCTGGGAGTCAGTTTCCTCTCTTCCCTGGGATGATGCACTGCCCGATGGCTGGTTGTTGTTAACACATCCCAGCTTCCTTCCTTTTCTGAGCTCCTTTGGGGATGGGAGCACCGAGCTGGGCAAATTCTCATCTTTCTTGGTGATTTACCATGTCTGGGAGAGCTTGGGCAACCCATGGAGGGCTGCAGGGGCTGGGGGGGGGGAGGGAGTGGGCGTGCCTGGGTAGAGAGATGAGGTGCTATGTAGGATTTGGGGCAGAGAGCCACTGTTTTTACTGCCGTGGCTCTTCTGCCTTTAGAACCATTTGTAACAGCCTTACAGAGAAAGAGCTGGCGGAGAGGAAGTAACTAGAGGAAATAAAGAGCAATCAAGTTCAAGCCAGATAAATCTGCACTCTCAGGAGCCTGAATCTCAGGAAAGTATTTTCCTTCAGGGATTCCTGGATTCAACTCTGCATGAGAGGAATATTCTATCTCCCTTCCCTAGTCTGACTTCCTCTGTGACTGCTTTGAACACCAAGTCCTCTCGCGGTCACACACATAAAAGATGCTAGGTGAACCTCAATGAGGAAAGTGTTTGACAGGTCAGACAACAGAGCCCCAGTGTCAGATCTCCTCACCTGGGCATTGTGGAAATGAGGAGGAGGAGGAGGAAGACTTAGCCTGACAATATGCCCCCTTTTCAGAGAGAATATTACCTGCACAGCAGTGAGGGCAACTGGAGTCGCCAGACTCCCCAGCGAGTGTCCTTTCCATCACACAAAGGTCACTCAGGATGACTTTTGGGTACCCAGTGACTTTTATTTAAAACCAGAAAATAACTTCCAGTTATGGGACCATACAAGTGCAGTGGCAACTCATGTAACAAGAGTTGGGAAAAGAGCCTGCCGCAGTGGAATAGCGGACTTTCATCTGGAAGGAATGTTCCCGTCTTTGAAGAGGCAGTTGTAGGAGGGTTTGATGTAGGCCAGATATGGAGAGTTCTGAGAATGAGCGGCATAGTGGCCAACTCGACAGTCAGTTCAGTGCAGTTCAGCCATCGTGTACGTAGGACCCTTTATAGCTAGGGTCTGGGAAGGCACCAGGCACATGCGAAATGTGATGACATGGCCATATCTTCAAGGATCTTAACGGCTGTTGGTGTCAGAAAGCAAAAAACTACACCCAGGGAGATGTGCAGGGAAAACTCAGACATCTGGGCGGGGATGAAGCTCAGAAGCAGAGGATTTGCCTGCTGTGCTAGGTCCTGAGTGTGATGCTGAGAATGGCCAAACAAACAAACAAACCGAAGAAAAACAACAAAATCCCTAGATGTCTGGTAAGGTTGCTAGGTAATAAGACAGTAGATGTGTGTGATAGCTATTCTTGATTGTCAGTTTGACTACATCTGCGATTAACTGAAACACAAAAATGGAAGGTATACCTGTGAGGAATTCATGCTTAATGTGAAATGGGAATATCTCCTTCTATTCTGCATCTTTGAGGTAGGAAGACACAACTTTACGCCAAATCTTGAGCTAGGAAGACATACCTAGAATTCAGGTCTGATCTGGGTCACGCCTTTGGCCGGAAGCCTATTTAAAGACATGGAAGAAGGAAGCTGTGCTCTTTGCCTGCTTGCTCTCACCTTGCTAGCAAACCCATTTCTTCACTGACATTAGAGCCTACTTCCGTGGGATTCCAGTCTATAATGAAGACCAGCTGAGATATCCAGCCTCGTGGACTGAACAACTACTGGATTCTTGGACTTTCTGTTCATAGGCAGCCACTGATGGATTAGCTGGACCACAGCCTATAAATTATTCTAATTAATCCCCTTTCTCTTTCTCTATGTATAACGAAATTCATTCTATAATTTTTCTCCCTCTAGAAAACCCCAACTAAAACCATGTGCTTTATCCGTAACGTCCACAAAATGCATGAATAGAAACATCATGTATGGTACGTAGGGGATCCTTTTGTCGAGGAGAAAGGTGAAGGTTTGTTTTTGTTGTTGTTGTTCTTCGGTCCTATTATCAAGAGCTCAAGAATGGGCAATCTGTCTAAATGTCTTAAGCGGGGTGGTAGATGGGTCAGATGTGTGTTTCTTATCTCCCTCTGAGATCATGTACGGGATCAAAAGTAGAAGTCCATGAGGAGATTGTGGCAAGCTTCAGGTAAAAGGAGGAGAGGTACAGCCAGGCCGGCAGAGGAGGGCAGAAGACATGGGCAGGGCCACATTCACACTGTCAAAGTTAGAGACCATGGTGTGTCAATGACTGGAGATAAGAGTCAAGTCGTGCTGCCTCGTGTCTTAGGGGCAGTGTGTGAAGTCATATAGTCAACGTAGCAAGGGATGTTCAGTCTGAGAATTGGTGGGGAAGGTGTGACAGGGAGGCTGAACACACATGTGAGGGCCTGAAACCCATTCAGTTGAATGCTCCAAACTGTTCAGAAGCTTCAAGAGGAAAGCCCAGGTACAAGTTGGGGATTTTGAGAATTTATGTCTATAGCAAAGGATAAAGTCCCCAGGAGTGCATGCAGCCCAGGGGAAGAAGTAAATCAGAAAAACAAACTCAGGTGCTTTCAACCTTTAAGCGGCAGTTAGAGGAAAAAGGCTGGGTAAACACAACAGAACAGAGACAGTCATAGTGGGACCAAGAAAACCTTGAAACACTATTGTTAGAGCCAGTAAAGCAAGCACCAGAGTTAAGGGGTGGAAGTTCTTCAGTTACTGGGCAAGGCCATTTATATTACACCAGGGGTTGAAGTGTAGAAGGCCTGATTAAGACAGAATGGCAGGAATAGAAGTGGATTGCAGTTGAGTCTTGGCCGAATGGGGCTCACAGCGTGCAGAGCACAGTAAATCAGAATTTACAAAGTTTTGATGGGAAGAAGAAAGAAACATTCCCGGAGTGAGCACAACCAAATGAGAAAACTTTATGTGACTGAAACAGAAAGAGAATACAGTTAATTATAAGATGAATATACAGCCAGATATCTATTCCAACCCTCTGCTAGGCAGAGACCTGGTCAGAGTCTAAGAGGTTCAGATGGTGGAGGGAAAGTGGTGAGGATGGGTGGACACAGGGACTCTTGGCCTTGAACAAAAAAGATTCTGGGCAGAAGAAACCAGTTCTGTGTGGTTAAAAATCAGTTTTCTGAATGAAATTCTTAATGATTCTAGGGTGTTGGAATTACTACCAGATTTATTTAAAAGAAGAGGAATCTATGCCTCAGGAAAGTAAAATTTGTCTAGAGTTGAATGTGCCAGACATAGGATTCAAAACCAGACGATATCATTAATTCTCGGAGAGTTAATGGTACGATTCTGGCTGCATTTGGAAGTCAATGGGGCTAGCAGCAGGCTGGTAGATTGGGGAACAATTAAGACTGTCACAGACATGTGCCTATCTGAGGCCAAGTCATCTATGGGTACAGAAGTAAATTTGGAAGAATAATTGGTTGTGAGGGTAAGACATTGACTTCTGGAGGTGAGAGGTCAAGGAATATAATGATGGTGTGTTGAACAGTGACGATGTTGAGATGTCTTCGGATGTTGTAGCTAAAAGGCAGTAAATTAGCAATTGGCATCTAAGGTCTGAGGTTAACTGTGCTGGATATTAACTATGCTTGGAATTACAGATTGGAGGTTGTTTTTCAAGCATCCTCACCCTGTCTGTCATCTCTTGGTTGGCAACCACAGTTGCCACCTCCTTCTAAGAAAACAGTGACTTTTCAAGGGAGGTCAGTGTCTCTTTTCCCAGACTAAAGAACCAGAGAAATCACAGAGCCATGGGAGACAATGGTAGCTCTCAAGTCATCACTACTTCTTTTTGAATGCTCTTTCTTGATTTATTGGCAGATCTGTATCTGGGAAAGTGTGTGAGGGTGATCATGTACATGTGCTTGTGTGTCCATGAGTGTGCATTTGTGTACCTGTCTGATTTGTTGATTATAATTCTCCCAGGAGTTGAAAAAATATCCAGGGCTATGTGAAGAATTAATTGCTTAAGTCAAGAAGGCCCTGGGTGGGTGTTAAGTGGGAAGCAGAAAGTGAGGCCTGGGAAGCTGTCTCTACATCAGGCTAGAAAAGGAACCCCAAGGGATAGAGAGTGACTTAGAAGGGCTGTTAGGTGAGTGAGAGGTGAACCTTTGAGAGTGACAGTAGAAAGGCCACTGAGCCCAGAACTAGGCTGGCCAATGGATGTTCAAAGAGGCATAAAGGGTTCTGGAGTTCTCTGCTTGTTTCTGTGTTTCCAAGGGAGACTTTGTGATTACTTTTATAACTTTTTTTCAGAGTTGCCAATCCCATGGTTCATTCCCAAAGGAGTGCTGTTGTTAAAAGAACAGAGTATATACAGCCCAAAGTAATTTCAAACGCATTTATGTGCTTCGTTTGTGCCTCCCTAGGCCCACGACATAATGCCCTGGAGCTCCAGCTTTCTTCTCCCTTGCATTCTGTCCTCTCTGCCACTGCCTCCCAGGGCTTGACCTTCAAAGTCCCTGAAGGAGGCCATGGGCTCTCACTGGGTAGGACATATATCCAGTCTCTACTCCCTCCCTCTCCTTCCTCTTTCACAAAGACTCTTGCAGTGGCAAGGACGGTGATTTTAGGGGTAGCCAGATATAGAAATGGCATCAGAGCAGCTTGAAAACTGTACCTGGGACCACACTGGGGCGCATCTTTCTTCCTTCATCTTCTGCTTAAGTGATGTGAGATCCAGAGACATTCTGTTGTTCTGCAAGGCCTTGAAGATTCCAGGTGCTCACATCCCAGTCATGGCTGTCTTTGACTCTATGTGTATATTACCACAGTGGGAGTGTCCAGAAATTTGCCTGAGTTTACTCCAACATTTATCACACTGTTCAGAATCAGGAGACATAATAATTTCAAAACAGGCCTTTAATATGCCTCTTATTAAAGGTCAATGAGAGTCTTTAATGAGGGTAGGAAAGAGGCTACAAGAACAAGCAACCATCTATTGCTATGACTGTCACAAGCATAGATAGTGTGGACCAACCCCCTTCCGTCTCTTGAGTCAGTTCCTGCTCACTCTGTGACTGCCAGGTGGCAGGCACCCAGTGCCTTAGGATTTTAGTTGGGGGCCCATCTTCTTCCTTGGAAGGACAGTACCAGCTGAGTCTCCAACCAGCATTGGCAGAGGCCCAGCTTGTCTCCATCTGGTACAATCTCGCCTGTCTAAGCTCTGTTACTGAGGTGTGAAACTGAAGTTGCTTTATTTTTTAAAAAGATTATTTGCTTATTTTTAATTGATGGATAATTATATATCTTTCGGGGGGCATAATGTGATATTTTGGTACATGTGTAACGAAGAACTCAGGATATTTAGGTTATCTGTCATCACAAACATTTATTATTCCTTGATGAGAACACTCGGAATCCTGTATCCTAGCTATTTTAATTGTTGCAATGCAAACTTGTTAGCTACACTCAGTCTTCTGTTTGCTAGCAATGGAAACATTCCTTCTATCTGGCTACTGGACCTGTTGAGCAGCCTTTCTTCCTTCCTGCTTTTTTGCTACTCTCTGGTAAAGGACAGTTGTGCTTTGATGAGCTCATGTGTTTTAGATACCACGTAGGAGGGAAATCATCCAGCATTTGTCTCTCTAATCCTGGTTTGTTTCACTTAATGTTAGGATATACAGGCCCCTGCCTATTGCTGCAAATTTCCTTTCTCTTATTTCTGAATAATATTCCATTGTGCATATTTGACATCTTTCTGCTCATTTGTCTTTTTATTTCTTGTTTTGTGCACGTGAGTATTTGGCCTGCATGTACACCATGTGGATGCCTGGTGCTCCCAGAGGTCAGAAGAGGGCATCATATTCCATGAAACTGAAGTTATAGATGACTGTTAGCCATTGCATGGGTGCTGGGAGTCAAACCCAGGACCTGTGGAAGAGCAGTCAGTGCTGTTTAGCAACTGAGCCATTTCTCTAGCTTCCCTCAAGACCCACACTGCCCCCATCCATCCTTTGATGCTTTCTTCAGCAGGCATGGCTTTGTTCTGGGCACCAGCATTTATCTCATTGACTTCCTTGACTTCCTCCCCAGCAGCCTCTCACTCTTCCTGCCGCCGCTTGAGCCTCTTTCGCATCCATGTCTGCACCAGGACTGATTGTATCCTTAAGCTGTCAGCCAGAAGAAGCCTTTCCTTCTGTTGCTCTTGCTACACCTTGTATTGCAGCAACAAGACAAGGAACAACTATCGGAGACAGATGCTGTTTGTGGGTAAATCCTGCCGGGGTGTGGTTCCTCGGATCAGTTATTTGTCTTTCATCTTCAAGCCCACACTTCTGTCCCTGTTCTGCCGTTTTGGTCCTGAGTCTTTGTTCTAGTTTGATCTCTGTTATGACAAACATGGTGGCCAAAAAGGACTTGCAGACAAAGTGTTTTATTTCGTCTTACGGGTTTTATCCTGTCATTGAGGGACAGTTAAGACAGGAACTCAAAGCAAGAGCTTGAAGCAGAAGTCACAGAGGAATGCTGCCTGCTGGCTTGCTGTCATAGTCATATTGACCTATTTGTCTTATATTGCTCAGGCCCGTTGGCCGGAGTGGATAATACTGCCTACAGTTGGAGGGGCTCTCCTACATCCGTTAGTGCTCAAGCAAATGTCTACCAGGTCAGTCTGATGGAGGCAATCCTTCAGTTGTGGTTCCCTCTTTCCAAGGCAAGATTAGTCATCACAGACTTGATAGGTTTCATTCTTGCTTTGCCTTCTATTATTTTACGCTAAGATTTGCCGTGAGCAGGAGCGGAAAGGAAGCCTTAGTTGTCTGAATAAGAACGGTTCCCATACAATCATATATTTTAGTTATAAGGGCATAGCTCTATGTGTGAGGGATTGGGAGGTATGGCCTTGTTGGACTAGATGTGGCCTTGTTGAAGGAACTGTATCACTGGGGGTGGGGTGGGCTTTGACATCTCAAAAGCCCAAACCCCGCCCAGTGTGTCTCTCTTTTCCTGCTGCCTATGGATCCAGATGTTGGACTCCCCATCACCATGTCTGCCTGTGCTGCCATGATTACCACCATAATATTAGACCAAATCTCTGAAACTATAAGCAAGCCCCAATGAAATGCATTCTTTTATAAGCTTGCTTTTGTCTTGGTGTCTCTTCATAGCAATAGAACAGTGGCTAAGCCACATTCTGAGGGAGCTCTGGGAAAATTTTCCTTCTCCTGCAATGCTTCACCTGGACCAGTGGTTCTCAACCTGTGGGTCATGGCTCCTTTGGTGATAGGTGTCAACCCTTTTTACTGTGGTTTCCTAAAAACCATTGGAAAACACGGATATTTGCATTATGATTCCTAGCAGTAGCAAAATTATATTTGTGAAGTATTAACAAAAGTAGTTTTATAGTTGGGCTTCATCACTACATGGGGGATTGTAGTAAAGGATCACAGCGTTAGGAAGGTTGAGAAGCACGGACATGGACAGAAGTGGCTCCTCCTTCCAGCAACAGTATCATCACTCCATGGCCAAGGCACTGACTGGTGGAGCCTACTCTGAATCCCAAGTTGAACCTTAAGGGACTCCCTGACTTGTTGATTGACTAGTTCTCCCTTTGTTCCTCCTGCCCCAACAGCAGCTCCTGTTTCAGCCGTTGCTGTCTCAGCAATGCCCTGGTATTCTCTTTCTGCCTTCGGTTACCCAGTTAATGACTTTTATCAAGCTACCAATCCTTCGCCTTAAATCATATCTCTTCATGTAGCTGGCTTGGGCTTTTGTCTTCCAAAGGATGTCTGTGCACGTATTGATTTACTCAGAAGCCCCAGGCTCTGTATACAGCAGAACTTGCAATCCTTACAGTCTCATGTTCATGAATAGCTTTTAGTTCCAGGTCAGGCCCAGGAGCCCTCCTGAGGGGTGGAAGATTATCTTCGTGTCGCTTTGTGCATGTAGCATTCCTGTAGCCCATTCCAAATATGATTCTAAATCTCATACAAACCCTTGCATCTTCCCATTTATTTCTTAAATTTGTCTTAAGTCTCTGCAGTGAGTTTCTCAGGTATAGCTAAGCCTCCAGGGAGTCCAAGCTTAGCTGTATTCACAGGTTCTGGATTTGCAAGGTAGGAATTTTCTCTGCATGACCAGCAGCTAGCATACAAATCTAGGTTTTAGGAAGCTGGGAGTTACTAATTTAAATATTTTAGAGTTTTTCTACTTAGTTTTCCTTAGGTGATGCCTACTTGTCAGGATGCACATAACAAAATCTGAGAAGGAATGGGTTAAAGAAGGAGGGGGTTTTATTTTCTCATGGAACTGGATATCAGAGATGAGGGTATGTGGGGTAACCCATGAGTATTGGCATCTGTATGATTACAACTCTTCCTGCCTTGGCAGTTTTGGTTTCTGACTTTCATCTTCATTTTCTACACTGGGTGGAAAAGCCAGATCGTTCTATGACAGAGGTGTCGTGACCAGGCCAGGAAGCAACTACAGGATGAAACAATACTGTGACCTGTGACCTGGAAGTAGAACTTTCCCAAATATCCCCAGAAGACTTTCTGTTGTGTCTCCGTGACCAGAGCTTTGGTGTATGGGTACTCCATTTCTAACTGCAAGGAAGGTAGAAATATATAACTACCTAGCTGGTGCATTTTGCTAGGCAGTCTCTCTGAAATGGTCCTGTTAATGAGCGAGAAGAGGCTAAGAAGCATTGAGCGGACAGATCTCAGTAATCCCCACAACATGTGACTCTGTGCCCTAAGTTCAGTAGATTTTCCTGACCATTTCAGTCATTCCAATTTTGCTCCCATCTTCAGTGAGGCCCACTTCACAGAGTTGTCATGACTTTAAACTGTGTTTCAGGAGTTCTCATCGCCAACACGAGGACATCTTTGTCTCAGATCCTTACTGTTTTGAAGCAGAACTTATATACTCATGGGGAAAATGAACTTTTGGGCCATTAATACCTTAATATTCACAATCTATGCCACTAATATTGTGCTAGTTACTTTTCTGCTGCCCTGATAAAATACTATGACCAAAACTCCTTGGAAGGAAGAGCCTATTTAGGCTTACAGTTCCAGGTGGATAGTGTTTATACTGCCAAAGAAGGCTTAGCAGCCGGGGCAGGAAACAGAGAGATCTCTTTTCATCTACACATAGCAAGCAGACAAGGAAAACAGGGCCTGACCTGAGGATCTAAGCTCAAAGCCTGCCCATGTGACCAATATCCTCCAGTAAGCATCTACCTTTTAAAGGTTCCATAACTTCCCCCAAAGTACCACTCTTAAGTACCAAATACTTAAGCATATGAACTTCTGGGGACTTTTCTCATTCAGACCACCACACGTGTGCACAGCATCTTCCCAGCTTGACTTCTCTGCAATGGTCCTTCTCTTTCCATTTCTTGCCTGGCAGCTCCCTTGGCTCTCACGACAATCTCGCATCTCTTCCTAGGACTCGCCTATTGTGCATCTTGTTGATTTCCTGTATTTCATCCCAATAGTCTTACACAGTAGGCTAAGGACTAGTTCAGAAAGTAGGACATGGGTTGGAGGTGAGTAGGCATAGAGGCAAATAAACGGGATCTCTAGCGACCTTAGGGAGAAAGGGATCCACAGACGATGATAGGTTCAGAGTTTCATTGTGACGTTTTTTTCTGAGGAGCCTCAGGAAAACGTCAAGAAAAGGAACTGATGTCTATCAGAGAATGACTAGTTGAACTGGAGAGACACTGAAGAGGCCAGAAGAGACTCTTATAGGAAAACTGTTGTGTCAAGGAAGACGAGTGATGGCTTGCTGAGGACGGACTCAATCAGGATCTCTGTGAGTGGCCGTGTGTCAGTTCTCAGACAAGCCAGCTCATGATAGTCTGTGGCCTCTCCATGATGCGGCAGCAGAGATACGCTAGAAAGCCTTAATGTGACTTTCATTTCTTTCTTTCTGCTCTGTGGTGTTGCTCCTCATCCTCAATCCCTGTCCTGCCCCTGCACCCTTCTTCCCGCACCTTGCATAATGCTTGGGGATTTTGCCAAGATTCCGGGTGGATACTTAAATGCGCCTGTGAGACCTCAAGGTCTGCAAAGATGAACCTCCATCAGCCCTGCTATTGGAGACTTCTTGCCTAAGTGAAATCAAAAGAGCTTTTAATTATATATGACCTCTCAAGGACCATTTATCATTCAAACCGATGTTTACAAATGGATTTGAAGTTTTGTCAGTAAAGGGAGTTAATTTTGTTACTTCTCAGTTCCTAGAAAGAGCAAACAAAAAAAGAAAGCCTAATTATTTGTTCAGTAATGTGGAAAGGAGGGCCTCTGGCCCAAATCCTGCAATGTTTGGATTTCATCTGGGTGAAACACAATTTTGCTGGGCGTGGTGGCACATGCTTTCAGTCCCAGCACCTGTGAGGCAGAAGCAGGTAAACATCCATGAGTTTGAGGCCAGCCTGGTCTACAGAGGGAGTTCCAGAACAGCTAGGGCTACACAGAGAAACCCTGTATTGAAAACTAAAAACAAAAACAAAAAAACAAAAACGCCCCACAAACATTGAAATATTTGATTGGAGAGAAACAGGGTTGCTTCAGAGAAAGTCACAGTTCCTCTGGAGTGGGGCGTATGTGTGTGGCAGAGTAAGGATATAGACAGCATGCATCATACCTTTGTTCCCTAGCCAGGTGCCCAGCACTGAAGACTCTAGGAAGCATAAGCAGCATAATCCCGAGTCAGAGAAGAGACTATTCTATCCAGGGAGCAGATGGGTCTAACTTAGAAAACTTGGGCAAATGACCTGCCTGTGGTAACTACGATGGCCTTGTACTTCAACATGTGAACTGCACATAAGTGATTTGCTGGTTTTTAATTTTCCACATTAGCTAATTTGACTTATTAAAATTAAAACTGTCCTGAAATTTTTAGCTATTTTTATCAGAACTTTGGATGCCATTCCCACCTTTGATAACTGGTTCCTTTATTTCCAATGGAAGCCGAATATGACCCTCATCATTGGTTTGAAACTCCTGATTAGCCACATTAAAAACACCAAAGGATAGATAAAATGAATCTTAATGATACATTTTATTTAAGCCAATACTATAAAATATTATTATGTTATTAATGGGAATATTCTAAATATTGATTTTTATCAGGGTATTCTAGAGGAGTGATGAGAGATGGAGATTGAAATTGAACTGGCTCACTTGGTTATGGTGCCTAAGAAGACTCATTATGGGGCATTCACAAATAGGAGGACCTGGAGGCAAAGTTGAAAGGTTAGGGAAATTGGTCGCATGGCTTACTTCAAGACTGAATGCTGCAGGATCAAGGCAGCCATTGGTGCATCTCAAAGTACAAAGGCCTTAGGACTCAAGACTTTCCTACGGAAGGGATAATATGACTAAGTCCAATTGAAAGCCCTTGGAGCAGGTGTTGTGGTGAGTCTCAGACTAAAATCAAAGTGGGAGAACCTGGAGGCAGGGCTGGGGGCTCGCTGGGGTGACTTCCAGGACCTAACACAGAACTTGAAACTCTGGCATCCAAGGGTAGGAGAAATTGGACACTCTGACCCCGAAAGACAAAGAGCATGACTTCATTTTCTCTCCCCTTTCCTTCCATCTGGGCCTCCAGCTGACTGGACAGTGTGCACTCATGCTGAAGACAGATCCCCTGCATGCAGTCAACTCCTAAACTCACTTCTTCTGGAGACACCTTAGATAGACTTGGGGCTGCCACACCACTGGGCTGTCTCTTCCAAGGCAGAGGAATCAGTTCATTGCCTAGTGAATCACTGAGAAAACAATGTGTTACCAGCTGTCTAATTATTTATTTCCATGACAACGACACCCAAATTGACCTTAACAATGAGATAGTTTATCTTTTCAGTTAGGTTCTAAGTCTTAACATGATGTTTTGCTGTTACAATTCTTCTCAGTTCGGGAGGGCTGCATTTCAAGCATCCCAGTAAACAGCAAGCACAGTTGCAGAGGGCAGTGTCTCCGTGACCTCTAAATCTGCCTGAGGTCATCACAGTGTCTGTGGTCGTTAATCTGATATATCAGTTTGATTGGCTCCAGTACCCAGATATCCTGTCTGTCTATGAAGGTATTTCTGACTGAGATGAACATATGTTAATTTGTATAATTTTTAATTATAAGAACCACCTTTCTTAAGGTGGTTGAGTGTCACCAAATTCTCTAAAGACCCGAAGGGAATATAGGACTGTATCTTCCTGAGTGTGTTTGAGCTGGGACATGGGTCTCGCCCACTTCTGCTTTAGTCTTAGGCTGGAACCAGTACCATCATCTCTCTTGGCTCTCAGCTTTTGAGCTCAGGTTGGAGCTGTACAATGGGTTCTCCTGCCCCCCCCCCCCCAAGTTTTGCCACTTTTCAGTCTCTGTCTACTCATTTGGGCCACACTCATCCTTTCTGCATGGGTGCATATGAAAACTGTGTTGGCTTTTATTGGCTTCTCTGGAGAACCCAGACTAAAACCATTCTTAGAACTATCAACCCAGTGATCATCCTATGATGAAGACACCAGTTGGTGGATCCCATCTCTCTAAAAAAAGGTGTGTCAGGGCCACATTCTGAGCTACTCTGGGTCACAATCTGAGGAGAAGTTAGCAGATACTTTTGGAATGCTATTCAAATAACATCAAGGAGCCATCTGCAAAAGATGAGACTCTGAGAAGGAAGCCAGAAATCTGGAAAACCAGAGATAGGAGGGCTTATGCTAGAAGTGAACATTGTAAGTGAGTGGCAGATTCTGCTTGTGGGTATTGACAGAAGTTCTGTAGCTGTGGATGAACTTTGTGGTTCTAACCCAGGTACACCTAGAATGCCATCCCTGGGGAGGATTAGGTAGTCTCTCCTT
>NC_022013.1:56086388-56113693 GCF_000317375.1 Microtus ochrogaster
TCTCATCATTCAATTCCCTACTTCCCTTCCAAGGCAGTTCATAGACAGCTCTTTCAAGAATCTCACCTGACATATTTTTATTTTCATCCTATGTTCTTTAGAGGCTGGTGCCTTCTGTATCGAACACGTTCTCAGCACCTATGCCAAAGCACCCATCTTACTCCGTGTAAATGACTTCACATATCTGCCATGCTGTTAGTCTATAAAGTACTTGGGGGTATTAATGTGTTCTCAGAACATAGCATAGGGTTTGGCTTGGGACGCATTTCAGAAAGGTTTATTTGATGATGACTTTATGGGTCTACCTAGCTTGTATGGAGGTCAGCAGTGGAAAGTGGGGCCTAAGCCACACTCTGAGCTTTCTGTCTGGTTTGTACTGAACCCCCCAATTGCCCCAAGGCTAAGTCAGCTTAAACTAGGAGCTGCTGCTTAGCAAAAGCAATGTCAGTGTATATGCAAGAAAAGGCAACATGCCTAACAATGTTCAGTGCAGTGTGGCCTCTGATAGAGAAGTGGAAGAAACAATTGCATTACAATGAATAAGTAAATTATAGCATGTCAGTGGGCTGGAATGTTAGCAGTTGTAAAAACCATGATTATCAAGACAGTGGAACGGCCTTAAAGAAGAGCCAGCACTTTCTGTCCACCCCTCAGAGAAAATCCAACTCATTAGACATCCCCCTTTTGTTCATTCATTCATGAATTCAGCAAACGTTTATTTAAATACTTACAGTGCATAAGGACTTGGTCATTACAAGCCACCCAGAGTTTAATGAAGATTTCGAGAGGAAATGGAAGCCGGAGCTACATCCCTCATCACAGCATCCAAGGGAAAGATCAACTTTCTGCTACTGTGACCAAAGGCAAGTCTTCCCTGTGCAAATGCAGAGAGGGGTTAGAGAGTACTGAAGAGTAACTGCTTTCCAGGAGCAAGAGTGAGTGAGATCTTTCCCTCGGATGCTGTGATGAGGGATGCAGCCAGGCCAAAAGCAATAGTTCCAGGTAAGAGTTCCATAGACTGAAACTCCTAAAATCAAGGGCAATAAACGAACCTTTTCTCCCTCTAAGCTTAGCCTGGAGCACTGTGGCAGAGTGTGTGGCAGGGAGGACTATTCATCCCATGATGGCTCAGAAATACAGAGTGTTGGCGGAGAGGGAGGGAAAGAGAGGGGCAGGTGCTAGCGTCCCAATATCATCCTCCAGACATGCTCCAATGATCTGATTTCCCAACTTTTTACCAGCTCCTTAAAAGTTGCACCACCTCCCAGTAGCACTGTGGTCTGGGACCAAACCTTCAACACTTGAACTATTGGGGACATTCATGTTGCAAGCCATATCTAGCGCTTACCTCACGCACCATCTCAAATCCCTTCTTGCCTTCAGTGAGCAATTTCAGCAATTTCCTAGCCTTGCCTGGTTTCCTCACTCTTGATATTTATCTGTTTATATCCATTTTCCTCTCAGCAAAGATAGCTTTAAATTTTTGTTTTAATTAGAATCAATCGAGAGATCATAAATAAAAAATTGTATTTTCTGCTCATCTTCTCTTCTGCCACAGATCTTTAATGGGGTCAAGACCTCTAATTGGAGATGTCAGTCAGCTTGAATCTTGGTTCATTTGAACTCAATACAGTACTGTGAACGCAGCAGTCTTTAGGAGTCTTTGCATCTGTGCCCTATGACAGGAGACACTTGTTCCTTATGGGTTTTCAGGACGGTCTGGCGCTCAATCAGTAGTGCTGATTAGGGCTCTTAGGGAAGCATTTCACGGCCAAGAATTTTGGTTATGGCTGTTTCTCCCTGTCAGGGCTGGGAGGAAATCGCCTGAAGAGGAGAGAGTCAGCTGCCCTAGTTCTAACTACAGCCCAATGGTATTTAAATAATTCATATATTTAAAATAACAACATAAATATTTTATGGATCTTTAAATTTTAGTAACAGGCTATACCCTTGAAACTACAGATTAAAAATTAGACTTTAGTCACAAATACAAATATAATTGTCTAGTAAAATGTTGCTATTAGTAGAAGCTCATAATTCATGGTCCACATAATTTAGTTTATACCCATGGGCTCAAAAATCAAACTGAATGGCCTGGCTACGGATGGGTTAAGGGTGTATGATAAGGAGGAAATCTTTTCTTGTTTGTGAATACGTCTGTGTCTTATGATCAGTTTTTTCCTTAAGATGGGGTGGGGTTCTTCCTGCACACTGACAGCTCCTAGAGAAAATCATAGCTCACTCTTGACCATACGGGAGCCACATGAGAATCCCTGTAATAAACCTTGCTGGGAGAATAGGTAGTTGCAGAGAAAATACTTATGGTGGGTGTTGCATAATTTTTCTGTTTGTCTGTACTTCCCAAGAGGGTTTGAAAGACTATGTAAAGTAGTTGCAGCAATGTGACTGGAATATTGCCTCAGAAGGGCTGTGTATTCTCATTCTGTCTGTTCTAAAATATAATGCATATTGATTTTTTTCATAGAATTTATAGAAGTAATACATAACCATTATATAAAATTTGGAAAATATGGAGAAGTATAAAGAAGGAAAGAAAAAGCGTCTATGACTGATCACACAATAATAATGTGATCTTTATTTGTGTGTGTGTGTCTGGGGGTGAAATGCCTCATTTCTAGGCTTGAGATTTTTTTCTCTTCTATCTTGTGTGTGTGTGTGTGTGTGTGTGTGTGTGTGAGAGAGAGAGAGAGAGAGAGAGAGAGAGAGAGAGAGAGAGAGAGAGAGCATGTTGATGTGTGCACATGTATGCATGTGTACGTGAGGAAGAAGTTAACCTCAGGTGTCATTTCTCAAGAGCTATCTACCTTGCTGCTCTCTCCCTGTCCCAGAGCTCATCAGATAGTCTAGTCTGAGTGGCCAGTACATCCTGAGAGCTGTGTGTCTTTACCTCCCCTGTGCTCTAGTTACAACCCAGGCATTTGCCACTTGCTACCATGTTTGGCTTGTGTGTGTGTGTGTGTGTGTGTGTGTGTGTGTGTGTGTTTGTGTATACGTGTGCTCTCACATCACAGGGGGTGCATGCGAAGGTCAGAGTAGAACTCTGAGTGTCTGTTCTTGCTGTCTGTCTTATTTGAGCAAGAGTCTTGTATTTGCTGTTCACCACTGGATTAAGGCAGCTGCCCCACAAGCGTCTGGGGATTCACCAGTGTCCCTGACATACACTACAGCCTCTAGATTTTACGTTTGCTGGGGATTTGAACTCAAGTCTTCATACCTGTATTACAAACCTTTAAATCAAGGAAACATCACCCCAGCTTTCAGCTTTAAAAATGTGGGTTCTTGGGGTCAAACTCAGTTCCTCATGCTTATGCACAAACACATTACCTATCTAGTGTCGACTTGCATCGACCTGTGCGGATCTTGCCAGATGTGCGATCTGAGGACCTGAATGAATGTCTGACGCTGTAGACAACTGTAATTCAGTGCCACTGTATACACATTTTATACACAAATGAAACTAAAAAAGCAATGATCCAAGGAAGGTTGTTTGAGTTCGGAAAAACATGATCAGGAAAACATGTAAATACACTCCAGTAAGCACACACTAAATATTAACAGAGCAGCCCTTTCCCAGAACTCTCCCAGGCATGTACTATAGATTCCATCTGGGAAAGCATGAAAGCAACACAAAAGGCCATATCCAGACTCAGGACACACTGACCAGATTGCATTCTGTAGCTATGATCTGACATCCAACAAGAATAACTATGTCTTATAAATTGACTGCGAACGTGAGGCACAAACTCGAGCCCAAGAGCAATCCAGGGAACAAACTGCACCAGAGGTAAAAGACCCTCTGCCTTTTTCCCTGGGGCCTCTCTCAGCGTTCCCTAAGACATCGTTCATCTTGCCTTGTTCCTTTGATGGTGTTCTGACACTTAATAACAGCCCTCGGGTTTCTTTCCTCTTTCCTAATTCTCTGATTAACTTTCCGCTTACTGTCCATGTAGCTCAAGAACATTTGGGAGAGGGAACTCTCTTCTCCATTTTCTGTCTATCCCTTATCTGTGTCAGACGTCTCAACTAGGACTGTTCTCAGAATTAATTACAAAGTTTTGTCTTTCCTTATCATGCGGTAACTTGAACTTTCCGTCTAATGATCCTCGGGGATTGATGAATTATATTGAAGTAATGTTTCTCAGCCTTAGTCACAAAGGACATTCCAATGAGAGCTTTCCCGTGCACTTAGCATCAGCTCTACTCTTTATTCCAAGTGATCACAACAAATTCCTACATAGATTGAAATCACTTTCAGGTGGTACAGTGGTGTATAATTTGAGTTTTAATAAATAAAGCTTGCCTGAGGATCAGAAGGCAAAGCAGCCATACTAGTCAGCTATACAGGCCAGGGAGTGGTAGGTAGCACATGCCTTTAATCTCAGCACTAGTGAGGTGGAGACAGGAGCAATATGGCTGGGTGGAGAGAGGAATATAAAGGGGAAGAGACAGGAGCTCAATGTGGTATGGAGTTTGATGATTCATGGAGGCACGATCTTACCCCTTCAGTTTGGTAGAGGTAAAAGGTCTCTCTAGTGGTTGGTTACTTTGCTTTACTGATCTTCACATTTAACCCCAATATCTGTCTCTGGGTTTTTATTATTCATGTTGTAAGTTGTTCAATAAATACTGTGTTGAAAATGTACAATATAGGAATACCAGAGTTTCAATACTCTTAATTGGTTATCTTTTAGATCATAGGCTGTGAAGAAGATGAACATTTAGATGGGATGTCTAAGCTGACAAATGCTGACAATTGGTTTTCCTCTTCTCTTTTGGATGGGCCATGCTATGAAGACACAGAAGTGCACTGGGGCCCCTACTGTACAGGAACCAGTCACTAGAATAACCTGTCCAGGTGTTTTAATCACAAAGAGAGATAAGACAGAGAAGTAGGAGCTTGTAGGACCCATGCAGAACTAGGTGAGAGTCAAGGTAAGAGAAATTTGGAAACTAGGACCATTTGAAAGCTTCTTAGGTAATCAGAAGCTACAAGAATCCCAGGCGGTTTGCTGCTGCTAATCTCAACAGCACATAGCAGCAACATGAATCATTGTTAGATGAAGCTGGCAAGACTCGGGTGCATTCATGAATCTGCCATCCGTAGACACCTGAGAACCTGACTACAGCTGCACCTTCCTTATGCCTTCCAGATCCACAAAGATTGTCACTCAGTAGCCTGATCAACCAAAGCACTGCTGGCAAGAAGGTCTGGAAATGTTTTCAGGCTCTCATCCTGGCAGTGTTGGAGGTTGCTGAGGATGGGAGTGGGGCAGAAATTTTCAAGGAGATATTGGCATGTGGTAAGTAATCAGGAACAAACCCTTTTTCAGAATGAGATTGAAAGGCATCCAATACATGCTGGTGGCACTATACTGATTCAGGGGAACCATGGTGTTGAAAAATCTAAAAGTTAGGAATAGCAGAGTCTCTAAACTCTTGGTTAAATGGCATTTCTAAAAACACAAATACCAACAACTGAACTAAAGATGAAGCCCAGTTAGAATGCTTGCCTAACACACACAAAGTCCCGAGTTTGATCCCTGGACTGCATTAAATTGGGCTTATGGTACATGACTGAAAAACAAAAACAAGAAGTAGCAACTTGAGCTCCTACTTCTTCTAAAGCAATGAAAAACAGTTTGTTTGAAATTAAAATATAATTGCACCCTTTTACCCCTTCCCTTTGCTCCTTCCAATCCCTCCTGTGTGCCATTTCTTGTTTTCTCTCAAATGCATAGCCTTTTTTTCTTATTGTCACACACACACACACACACACACACACACACACACACACACACACAGCTCAGTCTTGTGTTGCTTGTATTTCTATGATTTTATAGGGGTGATTGGTGTGGGAGAATTGTTTGTATTCTGTCAATCATGTTTTAAATAAATGCTGATTGGCCAGGCGGGAATCAACCAGATAGGAAGTAGAGATGGGGCGATGAGAACAGGAGAATTATGGGTAGGAGGAAGCCCATTCCTCCCCAGTCCAGCCCAGGTCACTGAAGATCAGGATGTGATCTGCCTAGCTGAGAAAGGTATTGAGCCATGTGGCTAACATAGATACGAATAATGGATTAACATACATTAAAGGAGCTAATACAAAGCCTGAGCTAATAGGCCAATCAGTTTATAACCTAATGTAGGCTCCCTGTGTGATTTTCTTTGGGACTTGCTGGCTGTGGGAACTGGGCAGGACAGAAATCCCCACAGCCGGCCCTCATGTTACAGTTGATCACTTCATATTAGATAATCAGTTAAGGAACTCTTCCTCTATTTCTTCTGCTCTCAGCATTCCTTAGTTACCTTCACTTCTTTGTCTAAGAGTGACACCCTATAAGATTTCTCTCTTCTATGTTAACAGGTCTATAAATATTACACAGTTCTGGTCTTATTTAGGCAGCCATATTAGTTGAGGTATCCTGCGCAAGAGTGACTGTTTCACAAGGTCTTTGCAAGAGTCTTGTTTAGCTGACTGTCCTGTCTTACACATTGTTAAAAGTTGGTAGAAGCTCCCGCTGTGGGATGTGTAGAATGCTTGAAATTTCCTAGTTCAGATAAGGCAAATGAAGCTACCCTTACATGAATACATAAAAGTTTGGACAATAACCACATATGTAGTTTCATATGCTCTTGATTTGCTGTTATCGCATGAGATCTTCCTACAAGCTTTACTTTCAATGTTCAAACATTATTTTGTTGTTAGAGAGGGACCACACTATCGGTGGTGTGGTCACAGATAGTTAGCAATGTTCCATTAAATAACCTCCTACCAACGTTCAGACAAATAACTCCTAGTAAACTTGGTGGGTCATACATGAAAAGAAGATGTGAAAATAGGAGGGGGCTTGGTGAGACAGGTCCCTGTGGGAGAGGGAGCAGGATGAAGGAGAATGAAAATGAAAATGACTAGAACTAATTACATAGATATATGAAACTATCAAACAGTAAAACATGGTTTTCAAAGGTAAACATCAAAGTGCATTAGTGCTATTAAGAAAACCCAAAAGCCTACTGTTCATTTATATGGATGTACACAAACACACAGACGCACAAAGACTCACACATAGATGCACAGACAGACAGACAGACACACACACACACACACACAGAGACAGAGACAGAGAGAGACAGAGAAAGAGACATACACAGGCAATTCTTTTAAAATCTTTAAATTATGTAACATTTGTACATTGATCTTTGTTCTGATTGTGGTTAGTTCCCTAAAATGGGTTTTAGAAGTGGGTTTTCTTATCCAAAGCTGTGTATTGACCGCCATACCAAGTGCCATAGCAAGTGTGTGCAAGGACCAGCACCCACCAGTGGCATGAGATGCCCTTCTTTAGCCACTCTGTGAATGCTGAGGTCACATTGTTCATGTTTAAGCCAAGCAAATCACATCAAAACAAACATGTTTGCTACTTTGATAAGCCTGTACATGGAATTCTTGCCTTCTTTGATTTTACCAATGAGGCAAAACTGTGTGGTTTTATCTTGAAATCATGCTCACCTTTAAAAATACCCATCATTGCATAGATGGTGGAAGCTAGGGGGTCTGGACTCTAACAAGATGACATATTCTGACAAAGAGAGTGGTTTCTGTACTGCTCCAGCCAATCAGGTATTTTTAAGCATGTGAAATGGTTGCCTGTTTTTTTGCTTTTGTTTTTGTTGTTGTTTTGTTTTTGAGACAGGGTTTCTCTGTAGCTTTGAAACCTATCCTGGAACTAGCTCTTGTAGCCCAGGCTGGTCTCAAAGGTTGCCTGTTTTTAAGATGTACTCCAGAGATGTTGTGCACATAACTACACACACACACACACACACACACATGCTAAAATACATGTAGATCACAGGCATTTAATATTTTTGCCATAGGACACAGCATTATGATGTCATTTTAAAATGTTTAATCATTGTAATTTAAAAATATTTCCATATATTAGCATATAAAAGATATAATGATAAAAACATTCTGTTCAAGCAAATGCTGATTTGGCTCACCAGCCCACTGTTGATTATTTTAGGTTTTGTTGTTTAATTTTTAACAAGATTTATTTAGTTTTTATTTTATATGTATGAGTGCTTTGCTAGCTTGTATATACTTGCACCATGTAGCGACCTTGGGGGCCAGACGAGGGCATAAGATCCCCTAGAACTGCAGTTACAGATGGTTGTAAATTCACCATATGAAAGCTGGGAACTGAATTCAAGTCCTCTGAAAGAGCAGTAAATGCTCTTAACCAATGATCAATCTCCCATCTCTTCATCCCTGGTTGTTTCTTTTATTTTTGTTTGTGCCTGCTAATCTTACAAACATGCATGTATATTTCCAGGATAAAGAATAGATGCTGCAGTTTAGACCTGGATCCCCCCTCCCCCCACAAAGCCTGTTTGTTACTGGATTGGTACCCAGTTTGGCCTTGTGAACAGGTGATAAATAGAACCATTAAGAGATGCGGCCCGATGGGAGACTTTCAGGTCATTACCTTCAAGGGAATGGTAGGATTCTGCTTTCTTCCTCATTTTCTACATTCTGGCAATGAGTTGAACACTTTTTGCTTCACAGTGATGTGGGACTAATACCCACAAAACAAGGCCAATATTCCATGGATTGCAACTTCCCGAGCTACTACTGAGTATTGTTGCACATGGTTACAATCTCAGTCTCCAAAAGATTGAGATGAGATGATCACAAGTTCAAGACCAACCTAATCCTAAGGTTCTTAGCAAGTTAGAGGGCAGCCTGTGTGATGCAGTGAGACCATGGCTCAAAGCAAGACACATCAAAACGAAATACAAAAGACTTCTATGAGTCAAAATAGACCTTTCCCTTTCTAAGCTGATTGAGTTTAAATGCTTATTATAGTAATAGAAAGCTAACAAAATATGTTATGTATGCTTAAATTTTTAATAAAGATATATACAGATATCCAGGTTGATTGCAGTGCCACCAGTGGAAAGAAAACAGGCATTCTCCCTTGAATCACATAGAAATGCTATCCTGAGAATTCATTCTCCCAGCAAGGCCTGTGATGACTCACTTTGTGGATCAAATTGATCAGGCCCTGTGATGCCCCAGTTAAGCATCATTTCTGGGTGTCAGTGAGGGTCATCTAGGTGGACTGACTTCTAGGCTTTCCTGCCAGTGTGGGTAGATACTATCCAAACTACTGCAGACTCACTTAGAAAAGAATAGAGAAAGTAGGAACTCAATCTATTTTTTGTTGTGCTGGGACATCTAATATCATCCTTCCCTGCCCTCCAGACCAGGAATTACACCGTAGCTGCACTGTTCTCAGGCCACGAGACTCAGATCAGTTCATACTCCTGGCCTCCCTGGATCTCTCTACCTTTTAGGCTGCGACTGACTAGTTTTCTTAACATGCACAAACATGTGAGCCATTTTCCAAGAATAAATCTTTCCATATGCATCTCCTGTTGGTTCTGTTTCCCTGGGGAGCATTGACCAGTACTAATGACTATTAATACTGTGAATTATCTGCAGGTCACTTCTCCAAGCACATTACAAATAGAGAGCTGCTTAACTGTTATCACAGCCATATACATTATGCATGATTACTAACATCAGGGGGGAAGTGAAGCATAAACTTTAAATAACAAGCCTAAGGCTATGAAGGACAGTAAACGGGGAGCTGGGACCTGGAACCTGAATGCAGGGAGTGTAGTTCCAGAGCCCAGGCAGGATGATGCTTGGGTACATCACCAGGTAGCCTAAGCTAATCATTAAAAGCAGTAGATCCTGTCTCTATGTGGTTTATTTGGTGTTGAAGACAATGGTCCTTAGGCTCAATGACTGTGACTAAGTGGCGGATCACATGCAAATTTTTGGTAGGGCCAAAAAGTACATGTTTTGGGGATGCAAATTATAGCCTTGGTGCTGCTCCCATAATATTTTAATTATCATTGAAGATAGACAACCACAGAGTCATATTTTCTATGCATGCTATTAATCTGATCTTTATCATGTTCTACACATTCCATTTTTTTCTGTTTGTGTGTTGGGCTAGACTTCTAGAATCTTGCGATTTACCTTTTATAGTCTCCTATTTTCCTATCACCCCTCGGATCTTAGCAGAAATGAGCCCTATAATGGTCCATGATGTGATTCAGATGGTTGATATTTCTGGACAGAAATTCAGACTCTATTGAAAGGTTCTTATCTTCACTTACTATGATTTATTTATTTTTATTGCTTTATAAATAATACCACTCAAAATTTCCACTTCCTCTCCTCCCATTTCCCTCCTGCTACCCCACTCCCCCTCTCCACTCCTCCTCCAGTCCTACCAGAGGGTAGGGTACCCTGTCCTGTGAAAAGTCCAAGGCCCTCCCCCCTCCATCCAGGCCTAGGGAGGTGTGCATCCAAACAGACTAGGATCCCAGTACATGCAGTAGAGACAAATCCCAGTGCCATTATCATTGGCTTCTCAGTCAGCCCCCATCGCCAGCCACATTTAGAGGGTCCAGTTTGATCATATGCTCGTTCAGGCCCAGTCCATTTCTTAATAAGGAATGAATATCTGATTTTGTTAAATGCCTTTTGTGGTCGCATATGCATATCATTTCATATCATTATGCTAATCGATTATATTTGAGGATTTCCTGTGTCCAGTTCTGGGTTTATCTATTTCTGCATAATGGAATTCTTCAATGCAATATGTAAAAAAATAGTAACTGTCTATGTTGCTCTTGAATCTGTGAGGTGACCAGGCTTAATTAAGTAATCTTAGCTGTAAAGCAGAACGGGAAGTGTAGAATCGGGAGTGTGTGGGAGGGAAGTTTCTGTGTAGCTCTAAGGCAGTTAGGGTCAGAAAAACCTGCCCAGGTGGAGTGAGGGTCTCCATATGGTCATGACTGTGTGGAAAAATCCTTGAGTGGTATTGGGAATGAGACAGCTTGGCTCTCTTGGGATGCATCCAGAGCACAAGGGAAATAGCACCACCTTCGGGGAGCAAAGGAAGGCCCAAGACTTGAAACACAGAACACTTGCTCAGTGAAAGAGGGGCTGCTGTGGAGGAATCTAAAGTAGGACCAAGTTGGGACCACCTAAAGCACTCAAGTTGTCTGTGACATCTTGTTTCTTGTTCAGGCAAACTCAGATTTCAAAAGCATCCGGCTTCAAATTCATCCTAAAGTCAACATTGAATGCTCTGCTGAAAGCCACTGTCGTGCAGTGGTTTATTGTTTTTAAGAGTATTTAGGATGCAAAGAATAAATACATAAATGAATATATGAATAAATAAAAATTGTGGAGTTGGGACATTGCCAGAGGGAACTTCTGACAGCATTGTCCAGCTTCCTCTCCAACCTGCAAGGGCACATTTCCCCAGCACACCTGTGCACAACTAAATGCCAGACCCTCAAGCTTCAATGCCCCAGCCCCTTAGCTGTGACCCCAAACATTTTGTTTCATCCCTGCAGGCCTCAGTTTCCTCATTTATAAGGTGGGGCAGAACTATTAGCAACTGCTAGGAGTATTAGCAAGGCTTAAATGGGTAGCCATAAAATCCCTCATTCCCAGAGCAGATTGCCAACACCATCAGGCACAGTGTAAGCATTTTCAATTAACACCAGTTATTATATTTTTTCAGCTCTGTCCACAGTCATCAAGTCATTTTAAGTCTTCCCTCTAAATGAGTCTCCTTACACATCTTTGTCCTATCAACACTATGGCTTCTCTGGTACCCACATAGTCCTCTCCCTGAATCCAGCCTCAGCTTCCTGTCTTCTTTCTAATGACTTTCCGCAGCAGGCACCAGAAAGCACAGTTCAGTGAGTCGCCTTATTTATTTATTGCATGGTTATCCTTTATTTTACAGTTAATATCCACTTATGAGTGAGTACATACCATATTTGTTAGCCACCCTGACAGGTACAAGATGGAATCAGAGTGGTTTTGATATGCATTTCCCTGACAGTTAAGGATGCTGAACATCTCCTTAAGAGTTTCTTGGCCATTTGAGATTCTTCTGTTTGGAATTCTCTGTTTTTATCTGTACCTCATTTTTAAATTAGATTACTTGTCTTGCTTATGTCTAGTTTCTTGAATTTTTTTTTATATATTTTGGATATTAGCCCTCTGTAAGATGTGGGGTGGTGAAGATCTTTTCCCATTTTGTAGGCTGCCATTTTGTCCTATTGACAGTGTCCTTTGCCTTACAGAAAAATTTCAATTTCATGAGGTCCCATGTAGCATGAATAAAACTCAGAGACAATACTGGGGTTTAACCTGAAAAACAGAAAAGCAAAACAGTCAAGCCACTAGAGAATACCAAGGCTGGATGACTGCAGACTAAACAGACTAAGCAGAGAGAGACCCTCTCTCCCCCATTTTATAGCCCCTCTAATGTTGGGATTAAAGGTGTGTGACTCCCTGGAATGGGATTAAAGATGTAAACCACCACCATCTGGGTTTGTATCTGCATTGATCTTATGTAGCCTGGAGTGACTTTGAATTTACAGAGCTCCACCTGCCTCTGTCTTTCAAATCCTATGTGAACCACCACTGCCTGACCTCTAGTGGCTTAGCTTTGCCCTTATGATCTTTAGGTATACTTTATTTATTAAAACATAAATAAAATATCACTATAGTCTCATTTATTAATTGTGGATCTTAGTTTCTTTTCTATTAATGTTCTGTTCAGGAAACTGTCTCCTGTGTCAGTGTGGTCAAGATTATTTCTCACTTTCTTGTCTATCAGGTTCAGTGTATCTGGTTTTATGTTGCAGTCTTTTATTCACGTGGACTTGAGTTTTGTGCGGGATGATAGATATGAATCTATTTGCATTCTGTTAATGCTGCACTTCAGTTAGACCAGCACCATTTGTTGAAGGTGCGTTCTTTTTTTCCATTGTATAATTTTGGCTTCTTTCTTGAAAATTAGGCATGTATAGGTGTGTGAGTTTATGTCTGGGTCTTTGACTTGATTCCATTGACTCAACTGTCTTTTTTGATGCCAATACTATGCTGTGTTTATTACTATTGCTCTGTAGCTGTAGTAAGTGGAGCAGTGGGCTGCGTTCCAGCTGCCCCGGCTCCCACATGGCTAGCTTATGCCCCGAAATAATTACACAGAAACTGTATTCTTTTAAACACTGCCTGGCCCATTAGTTATAACCTCTTATTGGCTAGCGCTTACATATTGATCTAACCCATTTCTAATATCCGTATTGCCACTTGAGTGTGGCTCACCGGGATGAGTCTAATGGGCATCTGTCTCAAAGAGGAGAGTCATGGCGGCTGCTTGAATCTGCTTCTTTCTCCCAGCATTCTGTCTGTTTTGTCTATTCTGCCTACCTAATTTTCTGTCCTATCAGGCCAAGCAGTTTTCTTTATTAATTAACCAGTGAAAGCAACAGATAGATACAAGACCCACCTCCATCATGTAGCAGACCTTGAAATCAGGGATGGTGATGCCTCTGGAAATTCTTTTATTGTGCAGGGTTGTTTTTAGCTATCCTGGGTTTTTTGTTTTTCCATATGAAGTTGAGTATTGTTCTTTCAAGGTCTGTAAAGAATTGTATTAGAATTTTGGTAAGGATTTCACTGAATCTGTACATTGCTTTTATTAAGATGGCCTTTTTTGCTGTTAATCCTACTGACCCATGAGCACGGGGGATCTTTTCATCTTCCAATTTCTTTCTTTAAAGACTTGAAGTTCTTGAGTTCTCTTATTATGTAATATTTTGTCAACACTTTTGCATTTAAGGCTTCATTTGTCTTTTTGCACTTGCACACACACACGCGCACGCGCACACACACACACACACACACAGAGAGAGACTTGTACATATACAGTTTTGTGGGGTTTTTTTTGACATAATCTGACTTTAATACTTAACACAAAACTACATCAAGAAAGGGTTGCATATTTGTGAAAAAATAAATGGAGAGAAAAAGCCAAGAACAAAAGCACAAAATATAGTCATTTTAAACAAAGGACCAACGGAAACTCAGCAAGGAAATATGTGATCTTGACAGATGTTATTCAGCTGCCTATGATTCTGTATGTATAGAAATTATGTTCACAAAGGAATTCTTTGGTCCATATTTGCTATCCACTTTCGTCCTTTCATGCACTAAAAACAGTGTTTTCACTTTGTTTTTTTTCTAGTCAATTCACAGACATCATGGAAGCAGAATACCATCCCTTTCAGACAAATCATTCTTGATGCCCTCAAACTCCCTTTTTCTCTTTACAGGAGACTTAAACTCCAGCAGGGGAACACTAGACCTGTGTCCTTGTGGTATCCCACGGCTGCCTATTTACCTTGTTTGAGATCAATTCAGTCTTGCAGCACTGGTCAAGTGGTCATATACTTTTAAAGGCTTGTATTGTCATATTCCACCCTGATTGTTCTTTGGACTCTTTCCTCATCTTGTGGAAATCTGGGCTCAGAAACTTCTTAAAGCACCAAGTGTAAGTTTCTGATGCTTTATTTCTTCAGAGTCATCAGTGTTATTTATGATAAAGAAAACCAGCCATTTACACCTTACCATTATTATTGACATGTATACATGACTGAGTAGATGGCCCAACAACTAAGAACACTGGATTTTCATCCACAGGGCATAAATTTGATTCCCAGCACCAACAAGACAGAGAATGACTGCCTATGGCTCCACTCACGGGGGTACTGACACCATCTTTTGGCCACCGCTGGTACCTGGCATACACCTGGTATACTACTGGTAAAACTTATACACCTAAATTAGATTTAACTTTAATTGAAAAATAGCACATATGGTTTTGAGTTTTACATAGATGCTAATTTGTCACATGTCTTTTGTCTTATGCACCATTTCCCCCTTCATTTCTCATGTTTGTTCTGTTGTGCATCTTCCTTCCTTCCTTCCTTCCTTCCTTCCTTCCTTCCTTCCTTCCTTCCGTCCGTCCTTCCTTCCTCCCTTCCTTCCTTTCTTTTACAGTGGTTTCCTGATAGACACATAGCTTCCTGTTTTGGTTCTGGTATCTGCCCTATTCTACAAGAGGTCTCAATGTTAGGTAAGATGGACTAGTTCCATGCTCAGGGATAGTGGGTTTCTCTTTGTCCCTATGGGTAGTTTTCTCCTACTCTCATAGAGGCGAATCGCACAGTCGTTACCAAAGAAGGAACCAGCCAGACAGAGCAAATCATAGAAGGTTACAGGAGAAAGATTCCATCCCCAGATGGTAAGTTACCATGGCAATGACTAACATGACCAGGAGGCATAATTCTGATCAGAGATGTGGAGGGATGATTTCTCTTTTCTTTGAAAGTGGCATAAGAGTAGACTTCTTCCTTCCTGTCTCAGAATGTTGTTGTATCTGGATCATGATGTTTACAGCTGCTGAAGACACCTTGTGGCCATGAGGAGACTTTTGGGACCTAGCCAAGGCATGAAGGAAGCAAAGGCAGTGAGTTTGTGGGGTGGAAGAGGCACAATTTTCTGTGAGAATTTGCTTCCTCAGGCTTGAATTGATATGGGACTTCCTTTACTTGCTTCTGAACACCTAAGCAAAGCAGTTCTTAAAATACAGCATAGGTTTATCTCCTCAAGAGTTTCTACAACCTGGTGGTGTTTTTTGCTGGTTCAAGACTTTGTGTCACTGTTCCAAACACAGAGTATTCTTCTCAGGCCCTGGGAGGTGCCACTCTGTAATGTCCTGTCACATATTTTGTGACCATATGCTTCTAAATGTCTTGAGGCATTAATGCCACATCAAGTGAAGTTAAACCAGGGGGAACCCAAATGAGATTATAGGTTCAGTTTCCAATTGGATCCTCCATTAAACAAATCCATCCTTGTCCTTTATTCCCTAACAAAGCCAGAGAGAAGCATTCCTTTGATATTCCTGAATAAAATTTAACCTCTCTTTGCCTATACTATTTTTTTTCTTTAAGAATACTTTGGGTTTTGGATGTATAGGCCTCACTTATTGGGAAAAACACTGTAATAAGCTCCCCCCTGAAAAAAAATATACACATCTCATTTAATCTCTATGACAACCAGTTCAGCTGGTGTTATTATTGACATTTTACAGTTGGAAAAATTGAAGCATGGAAAGGTTAAGTGGATTGCCCAAAATTACACAGCTAGTGCATGTGAGCAGTGGTATTTGAGAAAAGAGCTTCTTCGCTCTAGAGTTCTGCTGTTACAGGGGCACTCAGCAATGAAGCCCATATAGATATGTACATGTCTGCCTTGAGCTTCTGGAAGGTGAGAATTAAGTCTTGCCCACTCTATGTGACCTGATCTTTCACAGGTACTGAGGTACATAGGATACATAGGGAGTAGGGTTGTTGAAACAGAAAAGTAGTAAAGAGGGCTTTGAGATTATTATGGGACATAAAGGAAGGATTTCAAAACATATTTCTTTGATTCTATATTTTACATATTGGACACACACCCATTCATTGTAGGTTCAATAATATTGACTGCATTTTTTTTTCTTTTTGATATTCTTTTATTAGGGGGCCTTACAGCCAAAAGACCAGACTGAGCATCCCAGGGATAGCTGACAAAACTACCGAAGGGAATGACAGCTTACCCATGAGACACCATGAAAATCACATATATGGTCTTGAACACCTTCTTTTCTAACTCCTATACAAGCCAATATACACCTTGTTCTAAATCATCCTAGGGACAGGTACAAGATAGCAAAAGACTTTGTTAACCCCAAAGCCCATTGAAATCATTAAAAAAAAAGCCAACTATAAGAACATACTCTGCCTTATTTTTCTTCTTCGTGGTGACATCATAAAGGCCTTTCCCTTTTCCTCACTCCTGCTTCTACCCCAAGGAAGGCCCCAGTGCTTTCCCTTTCATTCTTCCTGGAGGGTGAGTGCTCCCTCTTTAGGATAGAAGAGGTTAGTGAGCTTCTTCCTCTCTGGCTTTGTTTTCCTCTCTTCCTGTGGTTTCATGGACTGTACCACACCCATGCCCACTGTGGCTAGTCTTACAGCAGAGGGAAGGCAATAGAGGAGGTGGGTGAAGTAGGGGAGGAGAGGGAGAGAAACAAGTGGACTTGACCAGCAGGAGAGGTCAACTAGTGATGAAGCCTCAGTAGTAGCTCCAGATTTCACTGGAAGTTCTGAATGTGGGTCTAGTCTTCAGAGATGCAGTCTCCTGGAGAGAGAGAGAGAGAGAGAGAGAGAGAGAGAGAGAGAGAGAGAGAGAGCACACTAAGCTTTCATGACCTCTATGAATGTGGCTTATGTTTGCAAGAGGTAGGGCCTGGGCAAGGGGTGGGACTCTCTGTAGCCTAGTAACACCCTGAAGCAGTTCACAACCAAGGGCATTTGGGCAGCGATCCCAGCAATTGGGAAATAGGTCCTTCATTCCTGAAGGGACCTGGAGGTGTCTCCCAGCCTCTGCCCCTCCTATGCAGCCCTGCACTGCTCATGCTGCTATTCCTGGTGTGTTGATGCTGCTCTTTATCTCCCCCAGAAAAAGGTCTGTGCTAGCCTCAGAGGAGGAACCCTTTTCCTGCACTGAGGAGGATGGGACCTCTAACAGTGGAGGCATCCAGGAACTTACTTGCTCTGGTTTCTCTTCCTGGTTTGGGTGTTTCTTGACTTATATTTTTAGCTGTGCACAAGGTTGCCTTCTCTTGCTTTGGTGGCTCCTGGGAGGCTTCTCTTGAGCACTGGGTGCCTCAGAGTCTGATAGTGTGAAGGACAGACCCCGTTCCTATTCACCAGAAGCTTTCATGTTGCTTCGCCTTCCCTCTCCTGTTACCAGGAAGGGCCCTGCCTCACTCTTCAGATTAGCTAGCTCTTGCTGACCATGTTGCATGCAGACTGAGCGCAACCTGTGTCTGGCCTGTCATGGTACAAGTGATGCCAAAACCACCTGGGGAATTTCTGCCCTCTCAGGGAAGGAGGACCGGGCCTTTTGAAAAAGACATTTGGGCAGGAGGTAAGAGGACAAGTCAGATGTTGTGAGTAAGTCCATTCTTCTCACAAATACAGTGTGCTGTAGGCGCACAGGTTTGTGGTGCTCTAAAGACAGCAGCCAAGTTCAGATTACCCAAGCGACATGAATCAGAGTGGGAGTAGATGGAAGCAAGGACTCTGGGATGGTGGAGCATGTCCGAGTAGCTGCTGCTCTCAGCTCTCCCCGACAGTGGTGCACCCTCCTTTTGTGACAGTGAGGTAACTGGTCAGCAATGAGGCCGTTGGGAGGAAACAGGGCAATTTTGCTGCCCATCGACATGCTCACTACATTATCTATCATTCAAAACTATTGACCATTGTCTTCTGGGCCAGTTATTACACTTCCTGGTGGAACAAAGGCAGCATTGAGGCTAAGAGGATCACTAATTTCCATGTCAGAATCTAAGGAAAGAAGCACATTGCTTTAAGGGAAAATATAGGACATTTCCACTATTGCAGAGTCTTTCAGTTGCATATAGAGGTTATAGAAAATAGAATGACCTCTGAGAGCACATTGCCACTTTTTGTATTTCAGTTTTATTTTGTGGGCACCTGTGTTCGTTTGTGTGTGCCCTGGGGAGAGGGGTGTGATGGTGGGTGTGTCATGGAGTGCGGATCGAGGGCAGAGGGCAACTGTGGGAGTTGGTTCTTTTCTTTCACCACAGGAGTTCTGGGGATGTCACTCAGGTCATCTGGCTTGGTAGCAAGTATCTCTAGCTCTTATACTGGATGGTTTTATGTCAACTTAACACAAGTAATGTCATCAGAGAGGAAGGAGACCCAGGTGAGGGAATGCCACCATGAGATCCATCTGTAAGACATTTTCTCAATTAGTGACCAATGGTGAGGGCCCAGTCCATTGTGGGTCATATCATCCCTGGGTTGGTGGTCCCAAGTTCTATAAGGAAGCAGGCTGAACAAACCTTGTAAAGCAAACTAGTAAGCAGCACCTCTCCATTGCCCCTGCATGAGCTCCTGCCTGCAGGTCCCTGTCCCAGGAGTTCCTGTCCTGACTTCCTGTGGTCATGAACAGTGATGTGGAAGTGTCAGCTGAATAAACCCTTTCCTCCCCAACTTGCTTTGCAGTCATGGTGTTTTGTCACAGCAATAGAAACCACAATTAAGATGCCCACTGATCCATTTTACTAGTCTCCTTTCTTATCATTGCAAACACAATACTAGAGAATGTTTCTTATCCTTTTTTTATACTGTCCCTCAAACATATTCTACCTCCTAGCACTTGATTCCTGAATAACTCAGCACAGCTCAAAGTGACAAAAACACATTAAAACAATTGCAGTGTCAGTAATTCACAGTCCTGTAGGTTCATCAAGTACCTACCAAGTGTTCAAATTTTTCTTCATTATCTTTTATTGTGTTTATAAACAGTTTGGAGTTTGAAGCAGTATCCAAGCAAGATTAAATCATTAATTTTACAACTGGCTATGTCTCATTGCAGAAATGTGGACATGGAAATGAATGTCCCTTGAAGAGATGCCAGATAACAGCAAGAGGGACTCCTTGGCTTTCCATCCAGCCAGATTCATGGTGGCTTTGAACATGGGATTTGGGATCCCAGGTGGCTGAGTCTGAGGCAGCAAACCTGTCTAGACTGAGTTCATCGTCTGTTTACTCACGAGGTTACAGAGAATATTACCCGAGATTACATATATTACTTAACACAAAGGTCAGCCTATATAGTAGGCACTCAGTACTTCTTTATACAATGGGAATAGTAAGAAGATGACATTTGCTTTAGGTCCTTCAGTATACGGTCTTGTACAAGTTAAGAAAAAATGGTGTGCATTTTCAGACTGAGACAATAAAACCGCTTTATGTAACTATCATACCACCCAGCAATTGCACGCAGGGCATGCATCAAAGGAAAGGCAATATGTTAGTTGTAAAATAATATTTCTGGAAAATGATAAGAAGGCTTATGAGAGGGGTCACAGGGAAATGAGGCCAAACAAGTAGGCTGTGGATAGATCACGCATCGAGAATTTTGTGGGGCTGGGGATGTAGTTCAGTTTGTAGATGGATTGCGGATCATGACTGAAACCGTGGGTTTGATCCTAAACATTGTATAAAGCATTCATGATAGCATACACCTGTAATGTCAGCACTGGATGGGTGGAGCCAGAAGGACAGTATTATTCTCTGTGAGGCTGAGGCAAGCCTGGGGTATATGAGATCTTGTCTCAAACAAAAGGAGTTTATGAATAGAAACCAAGTGTGATAGTACACCCTTATAATTCCACTGCTCAGGAAGCTGAGGCAGGATGGTTATTCCAAGTTTGAAGATAGCTTGAGCCACTAAACAAGTAAGCAAACAAACAGGTCTTGTGACTAGAACCAAAGCTCTAGGGCTTAAACTCATAGACACAGAATAAGCAGAGGTCTTATGAGGATCTATGGCATTGGCTCCCAAAAGTAGCAGTGCTATGGCAGCCTAGAGAAGGAACCCATGACATAAATTACATCAATAGCCATAACCATCCTGAACCAACCAGTAGTTATGGGGTAGAGGGGAGGCATTGCTGAATCAGTCTAACCAGGATATATTGAATGATTAAATGTTGCTAGATTAGCAGAGATGGAGAACTTTACTAAGTTTTTTTGGCCTGGCTTCTTTCTAGGAAAGGATGTTGTTGCCAATTGAAATTTCACACACAAGAGTCTACACAGGTTTCAATGTTGAGGATGATGAATTCTGCTTGTAATGTGTGCACTCAAGGCTGCCATGGACACCCAGGGAAAACCGTCCTTGCTTCTTTATCTTTAAATGCAAGCTTGAGGAGTTATTTAGAAAGAAAATTGATAAGGACCAAAGGTTGTATTTGGTACGTCTCCCTGCCTGGCCCAGACCAGGACAGAAAATCTGATACCTTCTTTCATAAGAAGATTTTAGGAATGACCGATGACCTTCATGAGGGCGAGGTTATCAGTGATAATGGCAAAAGGAAATCTAGACTCATGTATTTATAAAGCATTTGCTTATCGGGGCAGGTGGTTCTGAGAGAGATAAAGGACCACTTCCATCAAGAAACATCTCCCTCTTTCTCTCCTCACCCCGTGACTATGTGTATTTGTTTGTAGGTATGCATGCAAGTACATCTGTGTGTATGTGTATGTGTCTCTGTGTGTGTGTGTGTGTGTGTGTGTGTGTGTGTGTCTGTGTGTGGATGTGGCATTGGTTGTTTTTCTGACATGCTCCTCCTTATTGTTTGAGACAGTCTCTCGCTAAATGTGGAGCTCATTGATTTGACTAGGTTTTCTGGACACTATGCTTAGAGATCTTCCTCTAATCACCTCCTTAGTATTGGGGTTATAGGGACACCCTAGCCAGTTTAGCTTTTACAAGGGTGCTGGCATTGCCAGGTCCTCATGTTTGCATTGGAGATGTTTTCTCACTTCAACCATTTTCCCAACCCCAAGTTGCAGTTCCTAATCATTACAGCCTTTGGACATCTGATGATGCTGACTGAGCAGCCTCATTCTTTGTCCTTACATTTCTTGGCTTCATCCAAGTGGCCTGATATGAGGCCAAATATTTTGCATGGGAGAAGGACTGATTTTGGAGAGGAAATAATCAATATAAAATGGTTATTTCAGAAAGAAAGATGCCTATCTTTGAAGGCCAGCTGGACATTTAAGCAGAGGTATCTGTAAGAAAATGACACCCTGAGTTCTTGGCAGTGGGAAGATAGATTGGTTGACTCTGACATAAGATGTTTGCTGTGAACCCAATAGCCATTGTTTTCTTCTTACTTGATGTAAGATCATTATTTTATACAGCTGTTAGTGCTGCAGGAGCTCCTTCCACTCCTTTAGCCAATAGCCTTTAAGTTACCAGCCCACTTGGGTGTGGTCTGTTTGGCTTGGAAAAGCAAAGGCCCTGAGCTCCCTCTCTTACTTCTGACTCCGCTTCCAGCGACCAGACTCTTTTCCTGGTCATGCAGAGGGCTATTGTCTGGGACGGTGATCTGTAAGTTTTTCCCTTTAAATAAATAGCCCTTTTATTAGTCATAATTTCAAACTGGTGTGGGATTGTTTTGTGACTTACTCCTTTAGTTAGCCCTCTTTTCCGAGATCTCCCATCCTCTTTTGTCCGAGATTAGTTTAGGGATGAATTTGAAAAGTGACTTCCAATGTCTTGCCATAATTCACATCAGTTGCAAGCGTTTGTATGCCTCCTAATTGGAGCTGGGAGATTGTGACCTTAGCTAGAGGACTGTGGGAACAGTAACACTAAGTGACTTCTGAGGTTGGAAGATGTAGATAATGAGATCTACACCGATCCTGTTGTAAAATCTCCCTCATGTGATCCTCCCTCAGTATCTTCCTCCTCCTAAGCTCTGGTCCATGCAGGTCATATGCATCACAGCTTGGTTCTGGAAACCTCCCTGAGACAATGAGCAAATGAAGAAAGAACAGATACACAGACACATGTGCAGAAAATTGTGATCAGCTGTGTCTTGTTGGCTCTGAAGGAGGAGTACCAATAAATGACATACTGGAATCTTAGCACTTTCATTATGTATACCACAGGGCCAGGAGCTAACTAGTTTTGACAGGATATTCATGTGGGGAAGCAGTCTCAGGTTGCAGTTATCCTGGAGGAGGCAGCTGCCACTGCTAGGTTTTGCACACACTGCCAGCATTCACACTCAAACCAGAGGAAGGCTTTGCCACTCCCATGGATCTGAGGTTCTGGCTTTTAACATGGCTGTGCCCATGGCAAACAATGCACATTCATTCAGGACTTCATTCACTCTTTACACATTCACTCAAGGGCTCCCTCAACTTTCTAAATACTGAGATCCTGTCCCAAGCATCCGCTGATCCATAGAGTGTCTCTTTACCCTCTTCACTGTGCAGTGCAGAAGCTGTCTCAGCAGAGAAATTCCATTTGCGTGGTTTTGCCTTTGCCACCCGTGCTTTTGGGTTTATATCCAGATAATCATAGTCAGAATAATATAAATTTCACTAATTCTTTCCCCAAATAGTGAGATGGTTTGAAAGAGAATGGCTTCTGTCGACTCATATGTTTGAATACTTGATACCAGTTGGTGGAACTGTTTGGGAAGGATTAGGTGGCATGGCCTTATTGAAGCTTTGTCATGGGCTTTGAGGTTTCAAAACACTGGAAACATTCTCAGTCTGTATCTCTGTCTCTCTGTCTCTGCCTCCAACTTGCCAACCAAGATGGAAGCTCTCAGCTGTTCCTGACTCCATGCTTTTCCTCTGTCATCATGAACTTTGACTTTTAAAAGCCATAATCCCCAAATGAAATGCTTCCTTTTATAAGCAGCCTTGGCCATGACATTTTGTCACAGTAATAGAACAGTAACTAACACAGTAATTTTTATAGTTTCAGGTCTTATATTTCCGTCTTTAATCCATTTGAAAATTTACTCTTATATCTGGAATAAGATAAGGGTCTATTGTGTTCTTCTGCATGTAAATACCCAAATCTCTCACTTATTTATTACTGAGACTGTCCTCTTCTCACTGTGTGTTCTGGGAACCTTTGTTGAAAATCAATTGAGCATAAATGCATGGATTTATTTCTGTGCTCTCTACTTTGTCTTCTTGCTCTTTGTCTATTTTTATGCCTCTCCCAGGCTGTTTGGATCACGATAGGTTTGTAATAAAAATTTAAAAGAAAGGCATGTGGTGGCTCCAGCTTTTCTTTTTGCTCAAAACTCTGTCAGAAACTTGAGGTATTTTGTGATTTCACATGAACCTTTATGATTATTTTTGTCTATGTGGATAATGTCATTAGAATTTTGGTAAGTATGGCACCAGCTCTGTAGACAGCTATTTGAGTACTGACATTTTAATAATGTCTGTTCTTCTAATATATTAACACAGAGTCTCTTCTCATTTATTAGAGTTTTCAGTAATTTCATTAATCATTTATAACTTCCAGTGTACAAGTTTACTTGACTCTGGAGCACTTTTAGTCATTAAAATTGCGATTGGTTTCCATGTAGTTTATTCTTAATGTAGAGAAACCCCATGTTTGAGAGTTGATTGTATGTCCTGCAATTTTATTGAATTCTAATTCTACCATTTAGCTGGGTAAACTCTTTTGATATATCATGTAACAAGGGAAACTAGACAGGTAGCAAGGATTCCAGCCTTACCTGTGAGCTATCACCCCACTTTGAATATGTGTAACAATCAGATCTTGTGGTAGTGATGATTTCTGAGAACCCTTAGATTTTGTTTCTTGATTATTTCCCCTCCTTCTCTCTCTCTCATTCTACTCTCTCTTCATGTATCTCTGTCCCTCTCTCTTTCTGTGTTTTTGCTCTTAAGATATTTTCTTATTTTGAAATCCATATGGGGTACATGCATGTAGTCTTAGTACTCAGGAGGCTGAGTTAAATGGGTCATCTTATGTTCAGGGATGGCCTCATTACTTCAAGGCCAACCAGGGCTGGTCAGTGACAACTGTCGCTGTTTTCTTTCTCATATTGAGTCTCTTTTTGGAACTTACATGATAATATAAGCAATGATACAATGGATGGATGATATATGGTTGTCATCTAGCTTAAGCAGTCAGACATCAATTTAGTTGAAAAGAATGTTTGTATCCTTTTCTCTGTGATTTGTCCTCTAGAATGTTCAGATTTAGTTTGCTCTGGATTGGCTGTGATTTTTTTTTCAGAATTATATGTGCTGTAAGCCAGGTCTCCAACATAGTGGAATTGAAAATGCTGGCACCTCTAAGAGAGGCAGCATCTTGGAGGTGATTGGGTCATGAGCGTCCTCATGAAGAGATTATGCTAGTCTTACAAAGCAGATTATATATTGGGTTTTCTTAAAAGTGATACTAGTCTTCTCTTACCACTAATGTATCGCTAGATGCTGTTTGGAATGATGAATTTAACAGAAGCTAATCTTTCCTTTTCCTTTAATCTCTAAAACCAGCACCCTGACAAACATTGTTTTTTATAAAGTACCCAGTTTAAACATTTTGTGACAGCAGTACTATATAGACTCAGCCCCCCTCTGCAGATTTTAGTTGACTGTACCTTCAAGTGTTTATTGGGTTTCTGAGAAATATTCTTCTAATAAAAGAATATGTAAGATTTCAATTCAACCTCCAGCAAATTGAAGCCTGTTCAGGGTACCTTCTACTTATACCCACCTATTAGCTTTTATTGCTTGAATTTTCTCTTAGGGGTGGCTGGATAAAAAGTAAAGATATACAGTTTGCTGGCACAGCTTGGGTGACCCATGACCTCACTCAGGATTGTGAAGCATGACTCCAGAAATAGCTCGGCTTCCCTTTCCATGTTCAAATGACACGACTAAAAATCACTGGAGGATACCAAGTCTCTGCACATTTTATGGCTCCATTCCTAGGGGTTGTCTGACAGTATCCTGTTTTTCCAGTGAGTAGTCCAGTGGAATGGATGCACACTCACATGGATGACACTCAGAGCTCTAGATTTATAGGGTATAATCACTGAAAATGATGCTTGAGAGAGCAATGTGAAAACGTGGGCTGAGCACACACACTCAACATGTCCGGGATTTGCTGGAAATCCTCACTGAGAAACCATTCAGAAAACCTAAGAAATTTGCTCTTCCCGGTTTTCATGCATAGAGAATACAGGACCAGGGTAATAATGACTCCCCCTCAGCTAGCATCCCCAGGGTGGTGGTGATGCTCGCTTTGAGTACTTCCCCTTGCTGACAGGCTCTTCAGGAGCTCATAGTGTTTCAATGATATTACTTCCTATTTCACTTGCCTGTGTCTTGCTTCTGTCCATGTTTTTTACTTGTGTCATGCACTTTGGTAGACTGACACTTCATTAGTGACTTATAAATTTCTGCCCTATCCATCCTAGCTTATTCTACAGGCAATATGGGATATTCCCCATAACCTTCTTTGTTCTAGGCTCAGGTATGCCTCCAACTCTTTGGTAAGGGGAAGAAAGAGCGTCTCTAGATGATGCACTCAGCGTTTGAGGAAAGAAGCATGCCATAGGATAGAAGGAGTTTGGGATCACTTCCCTTTTGCTAGCCCCAGGGATCCTCTGTGAACATATGATCCTCGTGTAGGGTACTTATATTAGGACAGGAGTGATGTGGAATTTCCCTCTGTATGCTGTGATTACCATTGACAAATTAAAGAAACTGCTTTAGGGCAACATAGCTAGGTGGGGAAAGCTAAGGTGAATCCTGGGAGAAAGGAGACAGAGTCAGGAGAAGACATGTTACCCAACTGGAGCAGGATTAAACTTTACCAGGTAAATCACTGTCATGTGGCGATACACAGATTAATAGAAATGGGTTAAATTAATTTATAAGAGTTAGCCAATAAGAAGCTAGAGCTAATGGGCTAAGCAGTGATTTAATTAATACAGTTTATGTGTGATTATTTCAGTTCTGGGCAGTCAGGATGAACAAGCTTCTCCTTCCAACAAATTGGCGCCCCCTACGTGGTGGACTAAAATCCACATAAAACCTGAGAAAGCTTAAAAAGGAATTTTAGACACAAAAGAACAGAAATAAGCATGGCTTGGTAGTGACATTTTCTTGGGTGGGCTCTGTTGGCTAGAAGCAAGAAGAGGCATGGCCCCTTGAGGTTTTCCTGATTCAGCGGTGGCAGAAAAAAAAATATGGTTTAAAAATGCTGGCTTTCTGGGCTATGCTGCCGGTGTGAACTCTGACTCTTTCTGGAGATCCAGCTATGAAGCACTTGAAGGGGTTTGTGGGCCCGGGTGCTTGTATGCCTACTTGGGAAAGTAGCTGAGACCATGCCAGCAGCATAACCACCACCTCCCCCCGCCCGGCAGGTGGCAGAATCAGGAGTGCTAGGAGTGCACAGGCAGGAGAACATGGCCATTTCCTGCCTCCATACATAGAGATATTTCCAGGCCTCACAATACTCTGCATGGCATATATAGCTATTACTCAGATAAAAGCGGTTTATGTGCTGCATGCTCATTTTCAGAGAGAGTTAAAGTGTTGAGTGCGGCTCCTACCTGGTGGTCCCAGAGCTGGAAGTAATGGTACCTCCACTATTTTAAAGTGGAGGAAGGTGCAGCCAGCATCCAGAGCTGCTGCAACCAAGCTGCTTACCATTTTAAAAGCTCTTCAAGACAGTAAAAAATTACAGATATACAATAGGACAGATTCAGACATAAAAGGCTTTTAAGTGGGTCACAATGTTGGATAAATGTATGTAGGCGTGGAAGAGAAAAAAAGAGTATACACAGTTAAAAAAATGAAGTAAATGGCTTAAAAAAGGAAAGTCTTTAAAGAGACAGAGTAAGTCAGTCATAGATTAAAGATTAAAGAAATAAATAATCGGG
>NC_022013.1:56114808-56125436 GCF_000317375.1 Microtus ochrogaster
GGTTTTGGAGCCTGTCCTGGAACTAGTCTTGTAGACCAGGCTGGTCTCGAACTCACAGAGATCCGCCTGCCTCTGCCTCCCACGTGCTGGGATTAAAGGCATGTGCCACCACAGCCCGGCTAGATTTTGGTTTATTAATACAAACTTAAAGGTCAATTTTGTTATATGTATATTTCTACTCTTGATTAAGGTATTGTGTTTGTGCAGCTCATTTAAAACTGTAATACATAATTAAGAAATATAGGCTAATAGATAATTATCTATTATAGTCAAGCTTGTAGTTATGTTAGATTTTCTAGATGTACAGAGATGTATTTCAGATAGAAAAGTATTCTTCAAACCTTTCAAAGACTACAGAATATGGCATTTAAAACATTTTAAGAATTTAGGACTTTTCATGACAACAAGACACATCTGCTCCTGGTAGTGCCAATTACTTCAAGAGGAAGATGGGCATTGAAGTGGCTCCTTATGGAGTTGGTTAGCCAGTTGGGCAAGAAACTGCTTTTTCCTGGACTGCTTGATGACTGGACATGTAGGACCCACAGAGAAATTACTGCTGAACTTGCCCAAAGGTGAGGCAGTCTTTTGGGGTTTCTGCTTCATAAAAGAATAGAAAGAGTCTGCTAGACATTCTGAAAGAAACAGAAGAAAGTGACTGACCAACTGCCAATATAGACAAAACTGTCTTTGAAATTTTTTGCTTCATGAAAAAGTCTACTGGACACTATGGACATGTAGGCTGAAGATGGATGCCCCAATGGTACAGAAAATCCTTGGGTGACTGTCCAGGCAGCAAGATGTCTCTGTCAACACTAGAGTTTTGGAAGTTGCTTACAATGTACTTCCTGTTTACTTAGGTAATATTATATTCTTCTGGAGTCTTTGATGGAGTTGAAAAATTTATAGTTATAGTTTTCCTTAGTTATGATAAAAGATAAAATGGATATAAATATTGTAAAAATTATTGCTTGATACCTGTTTTATTATATGTAATTTTACTATGTTAAAGTTAAAGCCTTCTTTAACTTTAAGGATATGTGATGTGGGATTTCCCTCTTTATGTTGTGATTACCATTGATAATAAAGGAACTGCTTTGGTCCTATAGCAGAGCTATAGGGGAACAGAGCTAGGTGGGGAAAACTAAGCTGAATCCTGGGAGAAAGGAGGCAGAATCAAGAGAAGCCATGTAGCTCCACTGGAGCTGAACAGAACTTTACCTGGTAAGCCACTGCCATGTGGCAATACACAGATAAATAGAAATGCGTTAAATTAATATGTAAGAGTTAGTCAATAAGAAGCTAGAGCTATGGGCCAACATTTAATTAATAGAATTTCTGTGTGATTATTTCGGAGTTAAGTGCCCAGGAACAAACAAGCAACCTCCTTATTACACAAGAGAGCCTATTCCCTGGGGAACCTGGGATTGTCCTGTAGACTACTTTGTCTGTCTTTGTTTCTTTTTCCTTTTCTGCTGTACAAAAATGGGACCCTGAGTCAGCAAGGGGCATCTTCCTGAGGCTTAAGGGAAGCAGATATTCTTTAAACGAAGCCTGCATTTTCCTGTGGCACCACCAATTGTGTAGTACTGAAGCCCTAAAAGCTTTTTAAGTACCAGTTCTAGGCATTTAGCTTTACTTTCTGTCCTTTGTAAACAGCGATGGAAGCAGAGTGTACTTTAAGGACAAAGCAGCAAGACTCTTTGAGATCTGAGATCCTTTCAAGAGCTGAGACAGGTGCTGAGGAGCTATGTGTCTGAGTTAAGAATCATTGTGTGTTCCTGTGGCTCTTACAGATGATGGTGCCTGCTGCTCAGGTTCTTGCCTTTCTTGCTGGCTGCTGCCTGAATGTCCAGATGTGTCCTTGCCTCCCCAAGTAGGTACTTTTATGGACACTTAGTAGACACTCTCCGCCAGCAACCTTTTTATCTCCAGGCTTGTCATGGGCAGCCCATCTCCTGGACTTTTTCAGACTGAAGGCTCATGAGAGTGGTCTCCTAGCTACCTGGTCACTGCTATAACCCCAGCTCTATAACACATTGCTGGTTAATAATAGTAAATGATCGGTCACCTGCAGCAAGTGTCTTGCCATCTCATGCTCAGTTCTTACACAATGAGAATTTTGCACTGTTATATTTGTTTGGTAGCTACTTAGAAAATAGTGGACTTGGAGGTCATTAGAGATAAATCCATCCATCTTTGTTTTTTTTTATCGGTTTTTATTTCAGAAAAAAATGAACTTAGTTTATCATCCTTTTCAAAAATATTACTTTACTATTTTGTGTGTATGAGTGTTTTGCCTGCATATATGTCTGTGTACCACATGCATGCCTGGGGCCCCAGGAGGTGGGGAGCCTCCATGTGGATGCTGAGAATCAAACTAGGTTCCTTTCCAAGAACAAGTGCTCCTAACCACTCTGGCTACCCTGTAATTTTCTCTGTAGACCAGGCTTGCCTCAGACTCAGAGATCCATCTACCCCTGTCTCCCAAGTGCTGAGATTAATGACAGGCATGTGCCATCACCACCCAGCAAATCCATCCCTTATAATCAGCAGCATGTAAAACATGGAGCTGAAACTTTAGAATCCTGATTACTGATCAAAAGAACAGGGCCTGAGTTTGTTCCTTGGCTTCTAAACTGATATGTGGTGTTCTTAGTTTCCCAGAAGGTCATGAGATCACTTAGCCAGAGACTTTCTGGTACATGGGCCTTTTAAATATAGATCATCCAAATGGGCCCATCAGTCACCCAGGGAGGAAACAATGCCCTTCAGGGAAAGCTAACCGTCCTAGAGGATTTGAGATAATATAAAATCTGTCTAACATGTAGATTTGTGCAACAGTGCCTTTAGTCATTGTCCACTTTCATGCCCCCAAAACCAGTTCACTTTATGGTGTAATAAATATCATCTCTCTTTGCCTCTTGTAAGCCTCACCTGAATTTTTCCAATGAAGATCACAGGTCCCAGGGCCAAGGGGATGCGATAACAAGACCCTGGACAAAGAATTATCTGTTATTTTTGCTATTATTGATTGAGCTAGTTGAATTCTCAACTTTTTTTTGTGTGTGTGTGTGGGGGGGTGGGTTTGATGGAAAATATGGAAGACTATGAATTTACTGCAAGCATCAGAGAAGTGTATCCGCCTGGGGCTGACAGCAGATCATGCAGTTCAACCTGAGTCCCTTTGAACCAGACATTTGAGGTTTACACTACTTTAGGTCCAGTATCTGCTGCCACCTCTCTATTGACAAGAAACCAAGCAGACGGCAGGCTTCATTAGGGCCTCTTGGAATCAGATTGAAGTCCTAACAGTGCCGAACCCCAGAGAAAGCAATGTCTTCCTGGGTGCTGGCATTAGATTGAATTTTTCTGTAGCTATTGCTTTGGCTAAGACAGGTAAAAGCTTCAGATGTAGGGAGCAGGGACCAAAAGCCACCTTTTAAAGGCAGATGATGTTGTGAAGTTTTTACAAAAGATGAAGGGAGACTATTTGCGGAGAGGGAGAGGACCAGGAAGAGGAAAGAAGCACAAGAAGGCAAAGTAGGGGATGGGTATGACCAAAGCACATCACGTCCATGTGAAGATGGCAAAACACATCATTCTGTACAATGATATATTTAAATGAGGAAATGAACAGAGGACCTTGGAGATGCCTCAGTAAGTAAAGACACTAGGTGACCCGGACCTCTCATGGTGGAAGGAGAGACCTGATTACCACGAGTTGTCTTCTGATGTAAGCAAGTTCTCATCGCCTCAGTCACAGTGTTCTCTGCCTTGAACTTGAGAAGTGATCATCTACCTCCCATATGCAATAGAGAACTATGCCTGATAAATTGAAAGATCTTCACCCCCTACACCCCATAGTCAGTGTATTCTCTAGGTCCTAACTGACCTTGAACTTTGCATTCAGGTCCTTTTCACGTTTTCATGTTGTATTGCCCAAGCCCCTGATAATATGCAGTTCAAACAGAGAAATCATCTAGAAACTCTGAATTCACAGAGGGAAAATAATACAAATAACTTAAGTGCCATATGTGCAATATAAATTCATAAGGTGTATTGCACAATTTAGAAATATATCACCATACTATATATTTAAAATGTCACATAATGGGCTCAGCTGGCTGATATCTCAAATATATCTTTCAGGCTGTCAAATACATTTTTAAAATGAGTATCTTTTTTAATGGCCCGTACTGGGTAACCTGGGCAGAATAGGAAAAAAAAATCATTATTTCTTCTGGTGCTAGGTGACTTGTATATCCAAGGGTGGTAAGGGAGATTGAGAAAAGAGATAGTTCTTTTTAGTGTGTGGCTTAAGAGGACTTGGGGAGGAAATGTGCCATCACGGAGTGTAGATAAATGGCCAGGGTGGGAGATGAACACTATGCTAAATAATGGAAGGAAGGAGGGTGGATGGAGAATTGCGGTTGAGCCAGATGGATAGCTTGGGCAGTGAAATACTGGCCTGCATCAGCCTAGAGATGCTGCTTAAAATTCTAGCTCCACGGCACCCCCGAGGAAGAAAAGGAAAGTGTTTCTTGCCACTGCTGTAGGGACAGGAAGGGGAACAATGGAGTGGGAATAGATGGTATCAAGCATCCTGTACAGGACAGGTACTTTATCAAGATTATCTTGTGGAATTCTCCTTGGATCCTTGGTGGTGGGGTGGTGATGGCATTTTTATCTCTATCTTTCCGACAATGAAACTGGTCCAGAGCTAAGGAGTGGGTGAAAGGTCAGATGTCAGGGCCCCTCCACCCACGTCTGCATGACTCAAATCCAGCCTCACTCTTTCAGGGTGCAAGGTTAGACCCCTTGCCTTGTTAAATGATAACCTGGCTGAAGAGGCTGCCCTGAATTTTCTTCAGGAGACAAATTCCTACAGGTTATCATAGCATCTGCAACATCTCCAGTAGAAGGTCAGGCCATGCGAGCTTTCCCTCAACTTATCTAGAGAAAAATGGAAAAGACCAGCCCTTTTCTCTCCTCCCACAGACTCGTTTCCTAACACAGAGAATTAGCAATGAGAAGACCAAGTCTAAGGGTATGTGTACAAGGACTGATGAGATTCTGCCTGAGCCAGAGACCCCATTGAACCTCATGTCCATTTTATGCCCATTGCAGTAAGGAACTGGTCAGCTCTCCAGGCCTGGGAAAGTGGAGCCCACTGAGGCACTGGGGTATCTCCATCTTTCTGATTTAACAGAGAGATTGACAGAGTTAGGGCCAGGATATCAGGCAAGGCTCTGCCCTCATAGACAAACTGATGAGTTGCAGAATAACCATTTGTTAGTGGGGTTAAGGAGAAGCACAGAGACAGGAAGAAGGGTCAGGGTAGGCAAGAGTATGGATGAAATTCATTGCCAAGCTCCCTTGCTGACTCTTCTGGGTTGACTCTGATTTCGCCTCTTGCAGCAGGCTTTTGTTGAAGGATCAGGGTTTCTTCTCAGGAAGAGGAAGGAAAGGAGATTGTGGACTCTGGCCTATGTAGCCCAGGCAGCTCTCTATGGTCTTTACCTGTGTGGGGTCCGTAGTTCTGGATGGCTTTGCAGAATAGAAACACCACATTTCATAGACCTGTTTCCTGGAGCTTTTCTGCTCTGAAGCCCATGGGCCTCTCCCGCTAACCCCTGACTATGACCAGGTAGACCACTGAGATAATCCGGCCTAAAGCCAGACAATGCTCAGGATCCACAGACCCTTGGGACTCATCCCAAGACAACTTGTAGGTGCAGCTTTGTCCCAGATCCAGTGAGTTTAGCAAAACTGAGTGCATTCCCTCTTCCTCTCAAGCCCCCATCCTCACCTCTGCCAGCATCTGCTTCTCAGGCCCAAAGCACTGATTCCAACTCTTGCTCCCTTGTGGGCTTTGCCGCGACTGAGAGGATCTGTGGAATTCTCTGTCCAATTCTTCCAGTCAGTTCTGCTCTCCAGACCCTCTACCCCTCAGGTAAGGCCTGTAGCTTGAGGAATCTTGTTTAGTGGTCAATGGGGGTTCCAGAGTATGAGCTATTCATTGAGGTTTATTCAGAGCAGCCAATGCCCATGATCAGGCAGGAGCTGTTTCCATTATCAGTTCATACACACTGTTGCTATGCACCAGTTCTTTATGGCTGAATGTACCGAGCATAGATGTATCCTAGATAATACAATGCCCACCAGCTATGCAGTGGTGGCTCATGCCTTTAATGCCAGCACTCGGGAGGCAGAGACAGGTGGATCTCTGTGAGTTCGAGGCCAGCCTGGTCTACAGAGCAAGTTCTAGGACAGGCAGGGCTGTTACCCAGAAACACAACAACAGCAGCAACAACAAACCCCAATACCAGCCCGTTCTAGCTAATGGACTTTTACTGATAATAATCATAACTACTAACATTTTAGATAACTTCAATTTTTTTAGGCACCTCTTAAAACTTAGTATCACTTTTTTACAGTTCAAGACTTCGATAATTCTAACTTTATAGATGGAGAAACTGTCCAAGATATTGAGCTACCTTCTGAGAGATTAGAACTTGAGTTCAAACTCCAAATTCAGCATGCTATGTACTAGACACCTGGCCTGCGTTCCTGCAGGCTGTGTCAGAGGTGAAATACTGAGCATTCCAGGAGTTCCAACGGAACTTCCAACCCAGAACAGTCTTTAAAGGTGATTGTACCTCAAGAGCACAGGCTTTCAAGTGAGAAGTGGCACACTTTGGAACCATCAGTTTTGTGGCTCTGGACAGGTAGATGTACTTTGAGTCTCAGTTTGTTGATCCATAAAATGGGTTTAGCCATCAGTTTTCTCTAGCAGTGTTGCGTGAAATAGAAGTCACATACTAAGTAGCTTACCCTGAACATCTATCCTGAAAGATCAATGGCTGAAGGTTGTGATTGCCAGGATATAGGGGAAATCCTTTGCAGACGCAGGCTGTATAATAATTTCCTGGCAGAGGCCACCGCACTTGTGCTAGAGGCAGCCCTGAACAAGGTCATGGGAATGACTCTCCAAAAGCTATAGCAGATGAATCGGGAAAACCTTATGGCTGAAATCCTCTTCTGTTTTTCTCCGGCACAATATCCAGGTTCCTTGTTGCTTCCATGTGTTGTCAGCCAAATTGGGGAACAAGCCAAACTGGGGGGGGGGAGGATAGGAGCACAGGCCTCCTACAAAGAGGGTTCCTAGACAATCAGAGTCAACATAGATCAGCGTGTGGGACACCATCTCATGTAGACAAGGCCACCAGACACAGCTCATGCTGACTTTCCTTGACCAGTGCTTGGCTGCTAAAATGTAGAAATGAACTGGGGTTTCTCTCATACACCCTCAGGGGTCCTGCTGCTAGTCATGTTGTCTTATCCTCTCTCTGAAGTGGCAATGGAATCATTTTAATCTGCAGTGGTTTTGGGGGGGGTAATCTCTGATCACATGCTGGAAGGTGACTTTCAGAGTGACCTTTCTGATGCAAAAGTCTGCTATGTTGCATTTGCCAGAGCTTTAAGTGTGCCATCAGGAAAATCCCCCGCAACCTCCGTTGCTCCTGAACTCCAGGCCCCATTTCCTGCACAAGAAGCCACAGCAGCTCAGGGCTTTCTAATTTCAAATGCAGAGTAAATTTCATGGATTTGCATACGATTTTCTCCTCTACATAGACACCGCTTTGTGACAGTTCGTTTTCTGTGTGTTAAAGACAGCACTTCTGCTGGAAAAAAGGTTCCCCATTTATTCCCAGGACACTTGAGGCAGGCCTATTTAGAATGTGTAGCCAGCTTGCCGCTCGTCTTCAGAAGGGTATTAAATACCCACATACCATGGGCTCCACTGAGGAGCAAGGATAAATATGGCAGGTATGAAATGGGTCTAAATTGCTCTTGATGGCTCGATTCAATAATGTTGGTCCTTCCTTACACTACTATGTAACAATAGTCATTTTCAAAATGGGGTGCTGCAGTTGTTTTTTAAGAAAGAATAGACAATTTTGACCTACAGAGTAGTGATTTGCAAAATGTTCTTTCTTTAAGCCATTCACTGGGAAATGCAGGAAGCCCACGAGTGCTGAACTGGTGGCGAAAACGGCTGTAACTAATGATAATGTTAAGTGCGGGGAGAAAAAGCAGCCGTGGCGGTGATGTTCCCGAGTCAGAACTGAGGCCAGGGAGAGGCAGAAATGAGAGCTTCATTACAGACAATTGCGCTCAGAAGTCCCTGAATAAACCCTATTTTAGTTCACTTTGCAGGCACATTTTACATTGTCGGTTCTGCACTTTACGGCCCCAAAATGGGATTCGATCCAGAGAAGCAACTGCTTGAGACAAAGGGACAGTGGTTGCTACAGCCACTTGTCAGCTTTATCTGGTAAGTGCTCCGACTTCATCAGGACATCTGCTTGGCGTGGATTCTTTATGCAAATGCATATGGAGTCTGAAACCCTTCTGCTTGGAGTTGATTGCACTTGACAAATCATAGGCGCAAAACATCTGTACCTCATGCTTCTGTTGGTCCCTGGCTTGTGGTTTTATGGGTACATAAAATTATAGACACCCATTAGAGGCACTTCTTTGTTTTTCTCTGCTCCTGGGTAGAGCACTCATTTCAAATTTTTCTCATATTTCTCCACCCATGATGATTAATATCTTTTATGTTTTTAATCATATGTATTTATGTGTCTCTGTATATGGGAACAGGTCTTCATGAGTGCAGGTATCCTAGACATACAGGAGAGGGTGTTGGGATCCCCTGTAGTGGAAGTTACAGGTGATTGTGAGCCACTCAATGTAGGTGCTGGGAAATGATCTACTCAGATCCTCTGCAAGAGCAGTGCGTGTTCTTAACCACTGAACCATTTTCCAAGCCCTGATGTTTGATCTTGACTGTTAATTTGATTGGACTGAGAGATGCCTAGGAAATTTCAGAGTACACTTGTGTGTCTGTGGAACGTTTCCAGATCCAATTGACATATAGCCTGTAACCGAGAAGAACCACTCTTAATGTAAGTAGAGCCACCATGGTGGCTGACGGCCTAGGGGAAATAAACATGGAAAAAGGAGGAAGCCAGACTGCACGTGCAAGCTCCATTCTTTCTCAGTGAATGTGACTGCTGCTGTTGATGTGGCCAATGGACACCAGATTCTAAGTTTTAGAGTTTTGATGTGGATCCACAGCAATGGTCCTCCAATGGGCTTGCTAGACTTCTAACCTCAGACTGCATTTGTATCATTGTTTACCTTATTCTGAAGCTTCCACCTTCTTGGACTGAACAGTCACTGGACTCTGGTTCCCTAGCATGCTGACAGCCAGTGATAGACTATCTAGGCCATAGACATGAAAGCCAATGTAAACAACTTCCTTGAATAATTGTATACACGCTATTGATTTTCTTTCTTTAGAGACCCCCTGAATAGTTCACATTCACACTAGTCCATGAAGGCAATTGAACAATTTTATCCATGATGGATAGATTTAAAGGCAGGGGAGATAATATGTTACAGGGCCCAGAACAGAGAAGCTGTAACTTTTCTTTCTTTGAACTACCAAAGTCTGAAGCATAGCAGAAATAAAGGCCCTTTAAAGCAGTAAAAGGAGAGAGAAATAGATCTTTGTTTTGTTTTAGTACAAGAAGTGAACTCAGGGGACAAATGTGAGAACTTGTATATGCCCACACTGCCTAATGACAGCCCTTAGAGGGATCAAGTCATCAGGGGAAAGAGCTGATTTTATACCATCTCCCTAAGCTGCTTTGGAATTCTGTCTTCACAATTGACCTCTGCCATTTTGTCTTGCATGGGGGTGTTTCTGTGATTAAAGGACTGGCTTTGATGCTGGTGTCAGAAGTAGCCAAGACTGGAACTGTAGGCCTCTCTGCATGCTTATGGATTCTACAGGCGCATCGATTATGCACTTGAGAGAGAATGATGCTCCAGTAATGAGTGAGATTAAATTAATTTTTCCTTGAGTATTTTATAATTTTATAAAAAAAAGAAGGCCAGTTAATAGAAAATAGAGCAGAAGCTAGGCTTTTTCTTTAGCCAAAGTGATGTGGGATTTCCCTCTGTATGCTGTGATTATCATTGATAAATAAAGGAACTAATTTGGGCCTAGAGCCGAGCTATCGGGGAACAGAGCTAGGTGGGGAAAACTAAGCTGAATGCTGGGAGAGAGAAGGAAGTGTCAGAGAAAAGCCATGGAGCAGCTGCCAGTGACAGATGCTGGGAACTTTACCTGGTAAGGCACTGCCACATGAAGATGCACAGATTAATAGAAATGGGTTAAGTTAAGATGTAAGAGTTAGCCAATAGGAAAGTAGAGCTAATGGGCCAAGCAGTGATTTAAATAATATGGTTTCTGTGTGATTATTTCGGGGCCAAGCGGCTGAGAACTATCAGGCAGCCTTCTTATAATACCAAAGTTCTTTAGGAGAGCAACCTGAAAGGGACCTTCAGTTCATCAATTGATTTCTGTGCCCTGAAGACTCATGAAAGTCTCTTCTGGTGGGGACCCTGAGGTGATGGGAACACCTGACAGGCTGGAGAATGAGACAGCAGAGTTGTAGAGTGGGCAAGATGCAGGCCAGGTTGCTCAAATCCTTGATTTTGGCTCACTGTGCTTAATGCCTGGCTTTTAGGGTTAAAACAAAACATGAAAT
>NC_022013.1:56125766-56140336 GCF_000317375.1 Microtus ochrogaster
GGTAAGAGTAATGTGGAATCTCAGCGGCTTAAGAGAGTAGCATGTCTTCTCTCCTACATCACGTCCTTTCTTCAGGTTGATATGGACTTTGGTTTTGTATTAATTTCCCTCATGCAAGGTATAGGATCCTTCACCATGCTTTTCCAGGGTGTGGGGATCTGTCCTGGTTAAATGCCTCAGGGTGCCTTGGGCTTTGGAATTCCCTCCTTAAGATTGGCTGTGTCCTTTTCTAGTGGCGATGACTAGCAAGCTCTTGTAGGAAATTCCGAATCTGTTTCTTTGTTCATGTGGACTGAAAATTTTGGGACTAGCTGGATCAGAGCTGGCAGATTTTCCTTGGTATTGTATTGCTGCACTGCTGGTTTATGTATAGGCTCAGGGCCTATTTCTCCTTTTAGGAATACTTACCAATCTTAGAAAATATATGGGGCCAACCAGATGTTCCAAGACTTCAACTTTTCACCTCAAGGGGTATCTTGGACCTACAGTCAGATTCAAGTTCCAGGGTAGTGATATTACATGGAGTTTGCTCTGTGGGATTGACCAACCAGAACAGAACAGCAAGAAAAAGCTGATTTAGGGCTATTCTCATTCATGTTACATACATGATAGATTTGAGCTTCTGGACTGCTAACAGCTCACAGTCTCCTCTAACATCTGAACTCTGTGTGGATCTGGATATTATCTTTCATATTTCCACCATTTTTGGGATACACCAGGCAAAGGAGCTGGCGGTGAGAGGGTGACTTTATGTGTGCCTTCTCATGCATAGCTACCAAGTGATCATTCCTCTTTTTCCACAGTCTTTGAGGAATGTCTGGTAGTTGGTTGGGTTATCCGTAGCTGTACTTCTTGAGTACTTTATAGACTATTGCTCTTTTATACACTAAGATCTCCAACAGATATCTTTCTTGCTGTTGATTTATGTGATGGCATTGTCCTCTCTCTCTGACTGATCTTAAGTCGTGCAGGCTAAGGACAGAAACTCCTTGAGTAGATTAGACGATTTTTTTTTTCTGTGTAGACCTGCTGGCTTTTTTGGTACTTACCTACTTGAGATACTGTTTGAAAAGAAGGTGTGCTATCAGTATCGATGAGGATTTTATTCTAGCAATTCAGGGATTTTGGCTCAAGGACTTTGTGAAGATATAGTTGGAAGATGTGTTATTTTACTTTTACATTGCAAAATGCCACAAACTAAATTTATGAATGCTAGAAAATGAACTTTCCCTTACATTTTATAACACAGTCTGGTTGAAAACTACACCTACATTGTGAGCTACACAAGGCGGTGTGAGTTTGCAATCTCAGAACTTTGGAGGCCGAGGCATTAGAACTCCTGTAACGCCAAGGCCAGACTAGGCCACATGGAAGATCCTGCCTCAAAAACCAAATATTTGCATTGCGTTATCATTGTTAATAAAATAAATATTGCCTTATAAGGAAGTTCCTGGAAGTCAGTGTTCATGGATGACAAGACTCAGAGTGTGGCATAATGAATAATTATATAGTCAGGATTAAATCAACTAAATACATGATATTCGTAAACTTGAAAAGAAAAAAATATTAATACTAGTCAATATAATGAATTTCCAGAGACTAGTGGCTACAGATGTATAAGCAATGATTGTTACAATCCTTTTCTTGTGGAGGGAGTTATAAAATCTGCTAGAAATTGTGTATTTTTTTTTTAAAAAATCCTTCTTCTGTCATACAATACATCCTGATCAGAGTCTCCCCTCTTTCCAATCCTCCCAGTACCCACTCCCCCCATCACTGGGGTCCACCTCTCCTCTGTTTCCAATGGCAATAAGTTTTTGATCCTACTGCACGTACTGGCTTTGCGGGAGCCTAGGCAGTTTGGATGCTCACCTTACTAGACCTGGATGAAGGTGGGTGGTCCTTGGACTTCCCATAGGGCAGGGAACCCTGATTGCTCTTCAGGCTGACGAGGGAGGGGGACTTGATTGGGGGAGGGGGAGGGAAATGGGAGGCAGTGGTGGGGAGGAGGCAGAAATCTTTAATAAATAAATAAATAAAAGAGTGATACCTGGACCTGTAAGAAACAGATGGTATGCATATCGGACATGGAACAATTAAATAAGTACTTACGTAGCCAAGCCTGCCCTGAAACCATCTCCTGCACTATGAATACAAATATCCATGCACAGAAACTCACCTGTGTCCTGGGTAATCTGCCATTCTAATGATCCCCGATACTCACTCTCCCTGGTAGCTACTGTTGTTTCTGACTCTCAAGGTACTTTCAATTTTCTAAACTTTTGTGGAAATAGAAAAATCCAGTACATACAAGTATTTATTCACATGGACATAGAATTTTAATCTTTCCTTAGCTATTTATTGTATGTATACATGTATATGTGTGTGGGGCACACATGTGTCAAACTGTGTATATGTGTGTGTGTGTGAGTGTGTGTCTGTGTGTGAGTGAGTGTGTGTGTGTGTGTGAGTGTGTGTTTAAGTTGGAGGACAGCAGTTGGAGGCGAGTATCTCTTTCAATCAGATGAGTTCTGGGGACCAAGTTTGGTTTTAGTTACAGGCACTAGGCTGTAAGCTGTGTGATTTGGGTAACAGACTCAGGTACTCTGGGAGAGAAATATGGGATCTTAGCTGCAGAGACACTCTCTAGCCCAGATTTTTAATTTACCTTATGTAGACACATACAAGTGGAATGGCCGTCTCATTTGGTAGCTTGGGTTGCATTCCCCAACTTTCCATATGCTTTCCTTTCAATTTCTTTCAGTTCATAATACATCTGTGTTTTCCTTTTGAATCTTTGACCAGTGTGCCACCGAATATTGGGAAATTTTCCAGAACTCTCTCTGCTTTGGTGCCTAGTTTAATTCTATTCCAATCAGAGTATGTACCCTGCTTGAACTAATTCTTTTAAAATAATTTCAACTTGGTTTCTGGAAGGTGCCACAGTTTTGTTAAATTGACACAACCAGAGGGATTTCTGTGATGAGATCTCACCTGAGGAAATTGCTTCCACTAGCTGGTCTGTGAGCATGTCTGTGGGGCATTTTTATTTTCTTGCTGATTGATATGAGTAGACCCAGTCCACTATGGGTGGGGATGGTGCTGGTCAGGTGGACTTGGGCTTTATAAACAAGATAGCCGATCAAGTCAGGGGAAGCAAACCAGTAAGCAGCCTTCCTCCAAAGTATGGATTTCAGTTCCAACCTCCAAGTCCCTGCCTTGCCTTCTCTTATTATTTAGTGGACTAGTCTATAAATATCAGTGAGGTCAGCTTGGTTGACAGTTATGCTCAGTTTGTTACATAATTTTGATTTTAGCCCATTTCTCCTACCAGTTATAAAGGTAATGGACCAAAATGGTAGATTTTCCTTTTCCCTTTCTTACATTTTATTGTTGCTGCAATTAGTATAAAGGCCATTATTATATGAATAAACCATTGGAAAAATTATGTCACCTTAATGAACTATCCCTTTATTGTTCTGGATCGCCTCTGGTTGTCTTGATAGTATTCTCTGTTCTGAGCTTTATCGTGAGCTAGCAGGGTGTGTCTTCTTTAATTTGTCTCTTTAGTCTACTTTAGTTAGATATTTTCTGAAGGTCACATGTGTTTAGTCAAACATCTTAAAACTCAGTTTGGGAACCTCTAGATTTCATTGGAATGTCTAGAGATCCTCTGCCTTTAATATAACTAGCATATGTTTGTGTTTAAAATTACCAATTTGCTAATACGTTTTCAATTACTTTGTGTTCTCTGTTCCCTGTTTCTTGTTTTCTTTCATATTGAGTGTGTTTTATGATACCTCATTAATCCACCATGTCACCAGATTAGTTCCGCCTATGGGTTGATTGTTTTGTGGTTATTTTAAAATTCACAGTATCCATCAATCACTCATCACATCTTTACCACACTGAGCTTCTATGTTGTACCTCCTTCTCTTCCAAAACACTTTAGTTCTGCATATACCCAAGCTAACATCTAACACATGACTTCTAATTAAACCTGTGTATACCCAAGCTAACATCTAACACACGACTTCTACTTGAAACAATCAGTACCTTTTGAAGAGATAATAAACCTGTGTATACCCAAGCTAACATCTAACACACGACTTCTACTTTAAACAATCAGTATCTTTTGAAGAGATTTTAAACCTATGATTTCATATTTTCCCCACACCATTTCCATTTTTGGTTGTTTGTGTAATCCCACATTCTCTCTAAAATCATATTCCTTCCAATATTCTGTACCATTTACTGTAGCGTGTGTCTGTTGATAATGGATTCCTTCAGCTTCTGTATGTCTGACTTGTTTTCATTTTGCCTTCATCTGAGGGATATTTTCAGTGGCTGAAGACGTGTTTTCTGGTTCTTTTTTCTTTCTTTCTTTCTTTTTTTTTTTTTTAGTATTGCAGATATGTTCCCCATTGCCTGGGTTGCCTGTCTCTAACTGAGAAGTTTACTGTCTCTGTATTTCAGTTTCTCTTTATCTCTCTGGGTGCTGCTAAGATTTATATCTTTATTGATTTTCACTGGAAATGGGCTTTAGTGCTTCTTTTCTTCATTTTTTTGTACATGTGTTTTTTAAACTTATTGAATGTATATATTTTATAATGTTATCAGTTTGGAAAGTTTTGGTTTATTACTTCAATTTTTTTTTGGTCAAACCTGCCTTGTTTCTCCAAAGATTATAATTACACTAGTCTTAGTCTCTGCAAAATATTTACATACTTCATTAAGATGATTGGTCATTCTTTCAGCATTTTTCTCTTTAAATACAATTTTGGACATTTTCTATTGAAACATATTCAAACCACTAATGTTCTTCCCCCTCCTTTCCCTATGTGGCTCATCTTCTAAATCCACTTGAAGTGGACTTTCCACTCAGTCATTTTCTTTTAACTTGCTGAATGCTGGATATTTTTGTGTATCTTTAATTTTTCTTTGTTCTGGCAACTCAGTTAAGTTAGCTCAGTTTGATATTTTTGGTTCTTTGCTTCTCTCTTTATCAGGCAAGACTTAGCAGGCAGATCAGTACTTAAAGCTTCAGAGGAGTCCCTCCCCCAGTTCAGGTAGGGATCTTTGTCATTTGTTCTTTGGCTGTTCTATGAATTATTAGGTTAGTTGACATTTAGCTTCTGAATGTGCAGCTCTTCATGTACTATGAAGGTAAGTTTTATGAAAAGTTATAACTCATAAATCATTTTCTCTTGTTCCTTTATTGGATTGAAAGTATTCCTGAAGTAAAGGAAACACTCCTCCATTGCTGGTAGGAGTGCAAATGTGTTTAGCCAGTTTGAAAACAGTAGGGAAGCTTCTCAGAAAATTGGGAATAAACCTACCTCAAGACTCAGCAATACCACTCTTGGGCATATATCTAAAAGATGCCACACTCATACCACAAGGACATTTGCTCAACCATATTCATAGCAACATTATTCGTAATAGTCAGAACCTGGAAACAGTCTAGATGTCCCTCAACTGAGGAATGGTTAATGAAATGTGGTACATTGTAACATGGGGGGCTAGGCTTGTTGGGGTTTTCTGTCCTGCCTGCTACCCCACAGCTGGCAAGCCCCAAAGAAAATCACACAGAGATCTCTATAAGTTATAAAGCTGATTGGCCCATTAGCTCAGACTACTTATTAGCTCTTGTAGCTTATATTAACCCATTATTCTAATCTATTTTTGCCATATGGCTAGGTTCCTTTTTCAGTTGGCAGATCACATCCTGCTTCCTCAGTGGTCTGCGCAGGACTGGGAGGAATCAACTTCCTCCTTCCCAGAATTCTCCTGTTCTCATTGCATCATTTCTAATTCCTGTCTGGTTTTCCCACCTATACTTCCTGCCTGGCCAGTCAGCATTTAGTTAACACATGATTGACAGATTACAGACAATTCTCCCACACCAGTACATTTACACAATGAAGTATTTAAATGTCCCTCTACTGAAGAATGGATAAAGAAATGTGGTACATTTACACAAAGGAGTACTACTCAGTGTTAAAAAAAAATGACATCTTAAAATTTGCAGGCAAATGGATGGAACTAGAAAAAAAAAACATCCTGAGTGAGGTAACCGAGACCCAGAAAGACAAGCCAGTAAGTACTCACTTAAAAGTGGATATTAGACATAAAACAAGGGCTATTCAGCCTATAGGGCATGACCCCAGAGAAGCTAGATAACAAGGAGAACCCTAATAAAGACATATGTACATTCCCTCTGGGAAGAAGAAATAGACAAGATCTCCAGAGTAAATTGGGAGTGTGGGGGTGGGGGAAAAGGGAGGAAGGGAAGGGAGAGGGGAGAGAAAAAGAAGAGGGAATGGAAGAAGGAGAGGGGAAGGATATCATCGAAGAGATGGAGGAGCAATAATATGAGCAAAGGGGTCAATAGTATGATGGGTTACCCACAGAAACAGGTGACCTGAGCTCACTGACTCTGGACTGACAGCAAGGGGAACCTGCATAGGACCTAACTAGGTCCTCTGAATGTGGGGGGCAGTTGTGAGGCTTGGGCAGTCCGTGGGCCCACTGGCGGTGGGACCAGAATTTATCCCTAGTGCATGAACTGGCTTTTTCAAGGCTATTCTCTATGGAGGCATACCTCTCTCAGCCTAGACACAAGTGGGAGGGCCTTGGTCCTTCCTTAAAGTGATGTGCCAGACTTTGTTGATTCGCCATGAAAGGCCTCACCCTCTCTGAGGAGTGGATGGGTGGAAGGTGGGGGGAGCAGGAAGAGAGGAGAAAGTGGGAAATGGGATTGGTACGTAAAATGAGAAAAAGATTGTTTCCAAAACAAACAAAAAAAAAACCAAAAAATATTCCTGAGTATAAATTCCAATGTGAATTTCGAAAATATTTCTTTAAGATAGAAGCTTGCAATTTCATTGTTTGTGGTGTCTGGTGCAGTTGTTTAAAGTCGCAGGACCATCTGCTTCCTGCTGTGGTCTCTCTGACTGTAGTTTCTGCCCAAAAATGTTGCTTTTCTAAAACATGATTGAGCTGATTTAGGAATGCATCTGACTCAAACTTTGGAACTCTTGGAGAGGCTTCTCATTCTGGAGCTCACAGCCTTTACTTCTTGCAAATTTGCTTGAATTGCTTTACTAATAATTATCTTCCATGTATCTTTCTGGAAACAATATTATTTTGTCTTTTTAAAAGAATTTCCCATTTTTTTTCTCTCTGCTGAGAGTTCTGTGATATTTTAAACTCATCTTTCAAACTTCATGTGTCATGGATTCTACTTTAATGTTTTCAATTTCTAAGAAATTATTGTTTGCACTTTTTCCCCTTTTTCTTCTTTTTGAATCATATGGCATTATTTTTTTTCCTTTTGTAGTTGTATTGTCTCCTGTCTTTCTGCTGGTTGCTCCAGTCTTTTTCTTTAGCGTTTTGTCTTCTTTATCCATGTCGAAGGATGTCCTCCTAGGTTTAGTGGTTGTTTGGTCAGGTGGAAGGACAGTCATGTGGCTTGGAGTTCATCACAAGCTCTGAATGTCTGAATGCAGCTCCCAGACTGTGGGTTTGTTATGAGAGGGGCAATTTACAAATGTAACCTGGGCCCTGTGCATTGGTGACCTTTGCTGTCTTTTATGGATGGTTGGACTTTCCAGGAGAAGCTCCTCTCAGCTTCTGCTGGGAAAGTTGGGTTAGCTACCAGTTTCCAGAATTCCAAAGAGAAAAAGATCGTTGGTGTGGAACCTGGGAAGTTCCCAAACCCCTCTTTTCACATCCTGCTGTGTCTCCATTGTGTTCAGTGCTTCCTGCTCATAATATCTTCCATTCATAAAGCAAAATTCTTCAGACTCCCTGGTGTCAGCAAGAGACTATTTCCTATAGAGTGTCATGGGGAGTGAAAAATTCATTTATTTACATTGCTGTAGGAATTTACCATGTGCCAGACATGGGTGTAAAACCCATTTATATTATATCGCTGTAGGAATTTACTGTGTGTTGGTCATGGGTGTAAAATCCATTTTTATTATTTCACTGTAAGAATTTATCACATGCAGGACATGGGTGTAGGTATTTCCCAAATCTTGGCTTTAAAGAGAAAGAGGAAAGAAGAATTAGCATCCTGGTTCTGAGACAAAAAAGACAAAGCAGAGTGGTGATGTAGTTGCCCAGGACCTCTCAGCAGTAAACAACCAGGTGGCACTTGTAGCCAGACAGTCAGGCTCCTTAGTGTCCCATCTTGATGACGTCACACAGCTGGTGGCGCCTGTGACAGTTACAGCGTTTTCAAGCAATTTACACTCCTTAGCTTAGCCTTCTTATCATTCTACACCACTTCCAGAGGTGACACCCATACTGTCAACTCTTAAGCCTCTTCAGGACTCTGCATTCTTCTCATTTAGATTGCTTCTGGCCTTCTGCACTGTTGGCTTGCCACTGCCAAGACAATTGCCACTCACCCATATGCTTCCCAGTCTCCAAAGTTGATGATAGTGTCTTCTTTCTTCTTTTCCATAGGAGGAGCCTTCTCCTCCTCCTTCTTCCTGTTGCAGCCCAGGCTAGAACTTGCCAAGTACCAGAGGATGGCCTTGAACATTATCCCTTCTTCCTTTACCTCTTGAATGCTAAAACTGTAGGCATGAGCTACTGAATTGGTTTTTCAAGTTTACTCATTTGGACAGAATCCTTTGCTGTTGTTCAGTAGATTTGTGGGGAACACTGCATTAGGTGCATGTGATCAAACTGCCACCTCTACTTTGAAGTCTTGAAAGTTTCACCACCCTGGTGAGCCTGCAGATTTACTTTGATTTCTCAGCCACAGGAAACAAATGTTTCTTGTGTCCCTAAAGGCACAGGCAGAAGTTATCCTATCCCATGTACTCTGGTGTGTACATATCCTTACGCCTTTGAGAAGGTCACACGAGTATCTCTGAAATACGGACATTTGGGGAATACATAAGAGTTTCTAAGTTCAAAGTGGCAATAACTCTCTTGTTCCCATGCACTTGAACACAGCATTTGATTTTATGAAAGATGCTAGCATCCAAGGATTTAGTCCTCTCGTTGGTAATACAGTAAGTCCCTGGCTACCACTGCCACAACACCCCTGGTATGTTTAATATTAAGATTTTCAGTGGGGATTTAATGCCCCCATTTCTGTAAGTTTTTCCTCTTGTGGATCTTCCTCATGTTCATCCCCTTATATGATAGTCACAGTTATAGGTCGCTTGCTGACTCCCATGTTCCTTCTCTGATGGAGGAGGGTCATCTGTCTATCTGTTGCTTTCATTGATTAATAATAAAGAAAGTTCTTGGCCTGATAGGTCAGAACATAGGTGGGTGGAGTAGACTGAACAGAATTCTGGGAAGAAGGGAAGTGAGTCAGCCTCCATGGAGCCAGCCACCAGGTCAGATATGCTGAATCTTTCCTGGTAAGCCACCACCTCATGGTGCTATGCAGATTATTAGAAATGGGTTAATCAAGATGTGAGAGTTAGCCAATAAGAGGCTAGAACTAACAGGCCAGGCAGTGTTTAAAAGAATACAATTTGTGTGTTGTTATTCCGGGTGTGAAGCTAACCATGCGGGAGCCCGGCGGAACGAAAAGCAGGCCTGCCCACCTCAACACTACACTTCTCACCCCACTGGTTGAAAAAGTCTCAGCCTTGGCAAATCCTGTGCTCATTTCATCCTTGCTTACATTACTTATTGACTTCTTGCTCTGGCAGGCAATTTGTTTGCTTGTGGTGCACGCAGAAATGGACAAGTCAGTCTCCTGCTGACCCAGAGCTGGTGATCCAGCAGAGAAGACAAACTCGGAGCTCAGAGAATGGGCATGTAGTTCAGTTCTACAACACGTATTTAGCATGCATGAGGCCCTGGGTTTGCTCTTCAAACTGTGAAAATAACAGGAGCAAAGGAAAATAAGACCCCAAAGCATGACATTACACCAAGTCATAGGTGCCTTGCTAGCAGTGAGAATGTAAGGGGCTGGGAGGGGTTGGAGGAGTGAAGACAAGAGCAAAGACTTTTGCTGGGAGAGGTGAAGAAAAGTCAATATCCACCGTAGTAATACATCAGTTTCTACAAGAGAGCTCTTGTGTTCCAGGCTGCACAAATAGTGGTAGAAAAGAGATGGTGAGGGAGAGCTGGAGACGAGGAATGGAATGGCCATCAAGCAGTGCAAGCTTCTGTTGCCATTATCCTACATAGCACGAGCATAGAAAGTACTTGGGAAAGTATAAACTACCCAGGCGTAGGGGACAAGGTTGGTTGAGCATAGTATAGGCAACTTATCAAAACTGTGTCTGGAATTCACTGCTCTGCTTCCAACCTTGGCCTTCCCAGTGACACACTCTGTGATTCTACTATCTGTAATGGGTCAACCAGCAGAAAATACCGACTTTTGGAAATTTGACAATAAGTTGGCTTTAGAAAGAAAGCAGTCTCTTTTAAATGTGTGTGTGTGAGAGACAAAGAGAGAGAGAGAGAGAGAGAGAGAGAGAGAGAGAGAGAGAGAGAGAGAGAGAGAGAGGTGAGACATGTGCCTGAGAGCACTATGTAGGCCAGAAGCATTGGATCCTTGTGGACTGAAGTTACAGGTAGTTTCAGATTCCTGACATGGTTTCTTGGAGTTGAACTTAGGCCCTTTGGAAAAGTAGCAAGTGCTCTTAACCACTGAACCATCTCTTCAGCCACAGGCTTGGTGATTTAAAGATCAGGATTTTTTTTTTAATAGTTCTGGAAGTTAGAAGTCCTAAGACCAAGGTTCATAGGTTCAGTTTTGGGGCAGAGGGGGGGAAGCTTTTTTTAATGTGTCATCACTAGGCCTTTCCTTGGTATTAGAACAAAAAGAACTATAGGTAAAGATGGGGAAAGGGAGGGGGGAGAAGAGGGAGGGCATGGGAAAGGGAGACAGAGAAGATCAGAAAGAAAGAAATGATAGAGACAGAAGGACTCGAGAGAACAAGCTCTCTGGTATTTTGAGTGTGTGTGTGTGTGTGCGTGCGCGCGCGTGTGTGCATGTAGACACATCTAGAGGTCAGAGAACAATATTTTTTTCCTCTCAGGAGCTGTTCACCTTGCATTTGAGTAAAGGTCCCTCACTGACCTTGGATCCCTCAAACTAGGCTGGCTGTTTACAAGCCCCAGGAAATGACTTGATTGGGTGTCCTCACTCCTGGGTTTCTGAGCATGCACGACCACACCTGACATTTTATGTGGGCTCTGGGAATTGAACTCAAGTTCTCATGATCGGGCAGCAAGGTCTTTGCTCACTATGCTATCTTCCCAGCCTCTGATGTCTTGTTTTTAGGGACACCGGTTTTATCTACTAAGGCCTCTACCTTTATGGCCTGAATTTACTTTTACCTTTCTATTTGGACCTGTCTCCAAATACAGGCACATGGAAGTTGAGAACTTATTATATGAACTTTGCCAAAGTACAGAATTTGATCAATGACATGAGAGGGCTTGAATGGGAAGATAAAGGAAGTGAACAATGAAATGTGGGCAATAAGGGACAGAGGGAAAAGAGGAATTCATGGAAACACAAACTAATAGTGTCATTGCCGAGCAAGAGTGAACAAGAGACACAACATATTGTGGACCTGTGGTGGACACCCTTGGCAGGAGATGCTTTGTAATCCCCATGTCACCCCGTCCCGTCTGCTCCATTCTGGACACCAGGATACAAAAGTTGCAGAGGTTGAATAACCTGGGTCACTGTTCTGGAGAGTTTGGTCATTTTCATTGTACTTGACTGCCTCTTGATGGGAGGAAGATGCAGAAAAGAAGTCGCTGGCTTGTAGGAGGAAAAAGACGGGGCAGTGGTGTACGGCTGTGATAGTGGCCATGGACTATTTACTTTATCATTGCTGTAATGAAATACCTCACAAAAGCAGCTTGAGGAAGACAGGGTTTACTTTGCCTCCCACTGTCAGGGTCAAGTCCATTCTGAAGGGGTTCAAGAGTGTGAGGCAGCTGGTCACATTGTGTCTCTACACAGGAAGCAGAGGAAGATGAATGTTGACATGGACTCTACTTTCTTCTCTGTAGTCAGTCCAGGATGCTCACATTTAGGGCGGGACTTCCTACTTCAGGTAAGCCAAATCTGAAACCCCTCAGAGACCTGCCCCGAGGTCCATCTCCTAGGTGATTCTAAATGTTTGCAAGCTGACAAACAATATTAGCCGTTATATGTAAGTGCAAGGTTGTGGGTTGAAGAGGCAGATGAATAAGTGGCATATGGAAAATCTAGACCCCTGTGAAGAGCATTGGTGTTTCTGACATAACCAGTTGGACAATCCAGAAATAGAGGCCAGATGGCCCTGGGAAGCTCAGCACACTTCCTTCCCTGATTTCGGAATTAAAGGCAATGACTTCAGGGTCTTCCAACTCACTTCCTGTCTCATCTTTGGCCAGCACCTCTGCAGGGTTCTGACCGCAGGCTGGTACACCTGGGCCTTATACTGCCTAGATTACTGTGGGTCTCTCTCTGAGTTTGCACAATCTTTTCCCTCTTTTTTCCTGTGCCAAAAGCAATCCTGAGGTAGTGTTCACAGGAGCAAATGAAAGCTATGTGTTGTGGGAGCCAGCTCGGTAATTCCAGCATCTTTCTCGTCCTCATTTCTTGTCCCTCTGGCCTATGCCACTTTGCTTTCTGGAAAGGTAATACCACACAAGGTTTTTGTTTTGGTTTTTTTTAAAAAAAATGAGACTAAGATACCCAGACCACAACTTTCCTTTCTCTGGTGATATACAGTGTTCAGAGCCTGATGTGGTTTCTGAGTATTCTTCCAGAGACTTCGCTGCATAATCAGGACTTTGAGATTTTTTTGTTGTGCAAAAATACCGTTACATTGATTTGGTTCCAAGATTGCAGTGTTTTAATGAGCACAGTCTGAGTTTTACTTGTATAAACTATTGTCAAGACAGGAGTTAGCAGAGGTTTTACTGTAATGGATCAGGTTACATTTTAGGCTTTGTAGGCACTCAGGTCTCTATCACCTCTGCTCATCTCTGACATCATGGTACAGCCACAGACAAACATGATGCAGACACAGGCAGATGTCTCTGTGTCCCTGTAAAGTTTTATTGACAGTACAGTGGTTGTTATGAATTTGGACTAGGGGCCAGAGCTTCATAACTCTTATCAACATAAACGTATCTGTGAGGAGGAAGGGAAAAGTAGTTGCTGGCTTGAGGAGACCCAGCAGAACTGAGAGGAACTGTTTCTCCTGCGGGATGGCTCATCTTCTTGTAGCTCCAGGATTCTCCAATACTGCGGCTTCAGCAAGCATGTCAAACAGCTGGTCGTTTTCTGTTTTGTGTGGCTATGGCAGGGCAGGCATTGAGAGTTATCTCTTGGAACTTCTGCCCTTGTACTTGCATTTTCGGGGTCATCTTCTGCTTTGTGATGTAAATGGTGAATAAAAGTCTTCGGGTTCTGTCCACCAAAGTGACAATCTCATAGTCCTGTCACTAAGCGAATGCTCTTGTCTCTAGAATACATCCCACGGAGTTCTATGGTACTGGACCAGATGGGACAGAAGCATAAGTCATTCTTTCCATGCCCAGCTGGGGTTGCAAATGCCTGCAAACAGCTTATCAGTGCAGAACATCAACTGTACTCAGCATGGCTTCATTCCTAATGTTTTTCTTTCCATAGGCAAGAAATTAGGCAGCCATCAACGGGGCTGACTCCAACTAGATATTTGAGGATCAACAAGAGAAGGAAGGCAACAGAAGATGCAAAGGCTCAGACAGCCAGCTCCCGCTGCTATCACGGCCCCTGATAAGCACTTTGTCTGCAGTTCTTGCAGTCCTAAGTACTGGAGGAAATGTTACCATTTTTATTTTCCCTGAGAACTAGAGAGGCTATGCATTCTGTCCAAAGTTATACAACTAACATAAAAGGCAGCCAGAAATAAAATTCTAAAAAGACAACACCAAAGGCCGTACAGTTCTTGCTGCCCTCCCTGAAATATGCCTCCTACTCAGAAAGTCTACAAATGGAATCCCAGTGAAACTGTAGTTGGTCTCTTTAATGGGTGAGAAGACACATGACCCTCCTTCAAGCATAGATGTTTCCTGAAATTTAGGTGTAACTCCAACTTTCCTTTTCGTAGTCCTATTAGAACACAAGAGAGACTGAGACTCCAGTTAATGCCCACAGGAGGAAGCAGTTACGTGGGGTTTGGGCACTCTTGTCCACATGCATTCACTTAAGTAATGAAAGAATTAAAAAAAAGGAGCTATTCACCCAAGTAGCTGGTTGGAAACTGCTAATTCTTTACCAACTGTCATTGTACACTTATGACAGAAATGGAATATGACATGTTGAACTGAGTTCATATTCCTGAGCTCGGGGAGTTGAAACAACTTGCTTCCTTTTTGCAGCCTAACCTTAGATCACTCAACTAATGATAACATTAGAGAAGGTTATGTATAGAGACAGTAGGTAAGGCAATGAAACCTAAAGAGCTGGCTTTCACAAACATGGTTTCAAATGGAGCCATTTTATGATCTATCTATCTATCTATCTATCTATCTATCTATCTATCTATCTATCTATCTATCTATCTATCTACCTACCTACCTACCTACCTTAT
>NC_022013.1:56140559-56172815 GCF_000317375.1 Microtus ochrogaster
TCTATCTCTCCATTTACTTTTAATTTTGTGCATGTGAACACATGCAATTGTGTTTATGGTCGTGTTGTATGGATGCAGATATGTGTGGTGCATGTATATATGTGTGTGTAAAAGCCAGAGGACAACATCAGGTATTGTTCCTCAGTATCCAATTACCTTAATTTTTTGAGACAGGGTTTCTCATTGATCTGAAGCTTACTTATTTGATCAGGTTTAGTCTTAGTTTCTTCTGCACTGCTGTGATAAAACACCATTACCAAGGCAAGTTAAATAAAAAAGTTTATTTGGGGCTTACAGGTCCAGAGAGAGAGAGTTAGGATCCATGATGGTAGAGTAGAGATAGCAGGCAAGGGACAGGCTACTGGAACAGTAGCTGATAGCTCATATTTACCAACCAAAAACACCAAGCAGAAAGAGTGTACTCAAAATGGCATTGTTGTTTTGAAACTTCAAAGCCTTCCCTCAAGGACACACTTCCTTCAGCAAGGCCATACATCTTTTACCTCCCTAAACAGCTACCAACTGGGGGCCAAATATTCACCTGTCCAAGACTTGTGGGGGCATCTCATATGAAACTACCATACCCATGGGCCCCAGGGATCTACCATCCCTGGGATTACAAGCATGTTTTCCTGAGCCTGGATTTTTATTTTCTGTATATGTGAATTCTAGGGGTCAAACTTGAGTCCTCAAGCTTGTGCAGCAAGCACAGTACTGACTGAGCTGTCGCCCCTGCCCTGTGTGGTTTAGTATTGATAGCGAGTGTGCTGTATTTCATCAACTTGTCAAGCCAGGGACTGCCGTGCATAAAGTGGTACAAGGGAATTCATACATGGGATAAATAGAAGGCAAGCCTGCTGCCTCTGAGATGATGGCTGAGCCATGCTTCTGACAGATTTGGTGTCGTACAAGGCAGCAGATCTAATCAATGTTACAGTCAAAGAAAGAAAAACTGTTAGCTTAAAAAAAACTTTGCTTCCTCTCTTGTTTTTATCTTTAAGGGTGTGAGATAGCTTCTTGGCTTCCACTGAGGACAAATGGACCGATTGCAGTGAAGGGCAAACTATGAGGGTGGAAAGGTTATGTTGAGCAGGTGACTTCCTCTCTCCTTGTAGTAAATTCCCACCTGGAGATTATCATGGGATGTCTGTTTGTTTCTTTCCCAGGACATGTGGTAGGATGGGGGTGCACTCAGCCTTCGATCAAAGTCATTAGAGTCAGTGCTCAGGCCTCTGGGTTAGGTCCCTGGCCACTTGGCATTAATGGCGCACATTAAGGACTTGCTGCCGTTTCTGCTAGCCTGGGGCTCACTATCCTTGTGGGAGATATCTGTTAATCAGTGTCTCTGAAAGACAAGGATAAGAAACTGTGGCACATGTCTCTGCATAAGCATGTTTACCAGTGAGGGCTCTCGAGAGAAAGAGAGCCAATAACAAAGATAGAGATCCATAAAAAGGAATTTGCTGTAGAAATTGTTTCTCTTGATTAGGGAGGCTGAGGAATCCTATCAACTTCTTTTTGCTAGTTGGAGCCTTAGTAAAGCAAGTGATGTTTTTCAGCCCTAATGGCTGGAGAACCGGGAGCAATGAAAGACAGAGAGGATGAGTGTTTCCGTTCAGCTAGAGACGGCTAGTCCCTTCCTTCACCAGTTCATTGTATTCAGACCACAAAGGAGTGGGTGATGCCACCCACATAGGTGGAAGCTAGTCTTTGTCCAGTCTTTTAGTGCAAATGCCAGCTGCCCGGGAAATAGTTCCTTTCCCCACCAAACCCAGAAATAATGCTGTGCTGGATAACCGAGGAGCTCTTACCCTAGCCATGCAGGTGCATAAAGCTACCCATTAGAGTACAGTGAGTGGAGTCTGTCTTACTGGACAACCCTGGGCATCAGCTCCGAGTTATCATAGGATGAGGGAAAGGAAGTAATCAAATAAACCCTGACCACAGTTCTTCAGCAGAGAAAATTGAGACAAGACCCAACACCTGCAGATCTATGACCTCATCTCACTTTAATGCACATGAATATGCAATCGTGACTGGCTTTATAATAATGATAAGCTGGAAACAGGCAAAATATCCACTAACGGATGAAAAGATGAAGCAACAAGGATATATCCCTATCGTGGAATACTACTCAGCAACAATAATGAATAAATAGCCTTTCTGTGGAACAAGCATGGGTAAATCTAAGATTCATTACACTGAGTGACAGAAGCCAATTGCACTTACATCAAATACAGACTCTAAAACTAAGCTGCTGTGATAGAAGCCAATGGCTGGCTTCCCAAGGATTGCAGAGGGTTGTAAAAAGTGGAGGAAGGAAATATAAAGAAAATAGGAAGATGCTTTGACAGAGCTTAGATGTCAGATTTGTTCATAATGTTGACAGTGTGATGGGTTCTTGGGAAGAGGCATGTCAAAACATCAAATTGTGTATCCTGCACACAGAGCTTGCTAAACAACAATGCTGTCTTGACAGTCTTCAGTGTCAGAGTAATTTCCCCCATCTCTACCTATTCCTGTATCCACATTATTCCTTTCCAGTTTTTCCCATCCTCTCAAGTACACTTCAAGATGCCAGTGCAGGCAGGAGGTCCATCTGGTCTACCATTTAACTCTCTCACAGGCCTGGCCCCTTCCGTGAGGTCTAGATATTTGCTGAGTGACAACTGAAAAGGTGTGATCCTCAGTGTGAGAACTGCCTTTGCTGGAACTGCAGCCCTGACTCTTCCACACTGTGTTTGATCAATACTCTGATCCTTTGTTTAGTTATAAAGCAGCGATAATCCACCCCGCCCCACAGAGCCATGGTGAGGATTATGTATGGAGATAGCAGTGCCCTTGGCATGGTCTCTGGCACACAAACTCCCTTCTGTCCCAATCTGTCTCAAGGGAAGCTTCTTAGGAGAGGTAAGCCTAGGTCCCAATACTCACTGAGAATAAATTAAAAAATTTCCCAATATGTTAGCCAAAATATTCTCAGTACCAAGGAAGAGAGAGCACCACTTCCTTCTCATTACTAAATGAGCTTATTAGGCTGAGGGCTTTAAGAGGAACAGGTGGCCCCTCTTCAGTATATAGCAGGCTGGTATGGGGTGGTTGCAGTCATTTCCAAAGTCATGCTAGAGAAACTCTTGAGGACTCGGGAGAGGCAGGATTAAATTTTGAGGGTCAGCATTCTAGCTGTGTCCTGAAGAAAGGGCAGGTTGGATGCCTGTGTACTACCTTTGACTGTTTGTATCGCCTTCAAATTTCTGGGTTACAAAGGTTACAGAATCCTAACCAGATGAATCACTGATCTGTCATCTGTGCAGGATGACCTCATATGTTCCTGAGTGAGTTGTGTGTGTATCAGCTGCTGCTGGTGGTCACCCTGAACTTTTCTGGATTCCAGTTATGAGAATGGGTGAGGTCCTGGGGAGCATATACATCCCTGAGGAGGACAGATGGACATCCTGGAGAGCAATGGAGACCTGAGTAGGGTGGTGGCTATATATGTAGTAAAATGTAGAAAGCATCACACACACACACACACACACACACACACGTATGTATAGACATTTCTGCGTGAAGCATTATGTACAGTTGGAGTAGCTGTGTCACTGGGTATACACACATTAACTGATACTCTTTTTTTTGTTTGTTTTTGTTTTGAAGATAGAGTTTCTCTGTGTAGTCCTGGCTGTCCAGGAACTTTATCTGTAGACCAGGTTGGCCTCGAATTTAGAGAACTGCCTGTCTCTGCCTCCCAAAGGCAGGGAGTAACGGTGTGCATCACCACTGTCCAGGTTGATATTCTTTCTAAATCTTTATTCTGAGTTGATGCCCACTTATAGGGTCTTAGAGTCCCCATCCATCTGCAGGGTGGTCACTTTGGAGTTGACCTGGCCTTGTATAGTGTTTGTGAGTTGTCCTACCTCTCAAATACTGTGATATAACCTAATGTAGTGACTCACATACTTTTGAAGTGAACAGTTTGAAGAGATTTTCCAAAAACGTGTAGTTCAGAGATGCTATTTTAGTTCTTTAGAAAGTCCCTTCATGTTTCCCAAGGTAATTTTCTGTCCTTGAGGCAACCACTTACCCATTCTCCACCTGTGCCAAATTTTATCTGCTCTGGAATTTTATGTTAACTGAATGGTACAATATAAATTCTTGTGTTGGTGCTCCCTTGCTCAGCTCAGCAGTGTTTTACCAAGTCATACAAGATGCAGAACATAACACTACTGATTTCCTTTTAGTTATGGCTGTGCATGTGCAGATGGTTTTGCCATTGCTGGGCAAATAGACTTGGTAACAGGATCATCGGGTCACAGAATACAGTAGGTTGAAACTTGCAGTAATGCAAATGCCTGTTATGGAGGGTTTCATTGTTTAACAGGCCTTCATGGCCAGCAGGAAAACTCTGGGCTTTTCACCTCCTCATCAAGATTTGTTGTCATTGGGATCTTGTTTCTTAAATTTTAGTTATTTTCTTGGATGTTCAGTAACACACTATTGGTTTTAGTTTGTCTTCTTAATACCTAATGGTACTGAGAACTTTTTATTGATATTATTGATGATTCACATATATTCCATTATCATCTGCTACAGCTTCTGCTCAATTGAATTTCTTTTGTAAAAGATCTTTCCTTTCTCCCTCCCTTTCTTCCTCTTTCCCTCTCCCTTCCTCTCCTACCTTACCTCCCTCTCCATATCTTCCTCCCTCTCCCCCATCTTCATTTATCTGTCTGTCTGCCTTGTCTAGGTCAGGGACACTCATCAGATATATATGTTATCATTTTCTCTTAACTTGTCTCTTTCTCATATAGTTTGATGAGGAAAACCCTTAGACTTGATCACAGTCTAACTTACCAGTTTCCCATTAAAATGGTGCTGCATTCTGGGTTCCAACTAAGATTTTTGCCTGCTCTCCTGCCTCAAAAGCACTCTTTTCCTGGGACTTTGTGGCTTCAGGGTTTAAATTTAGGGCTTTAATCCATTTTAGAATAATTTTTTGTAAGGTGTGAGTAGAGATTAAGATTTATTTTTTTTCTAAATGGATATCCACTGCATCACCACCATGTGTTGAAAGGATTTTCCCCTCTCTTCAACATTATTGCTTTTATTTCAAATCTTAATTGAGAGCATAAGTGTGGTTCTATTTCTGGGCTCAATTTTGTCTCATTAATGTATTTGCCTATGATCATTTCTATATTATACTGTCTCATTTTATAGCTTTATTACAGTCTTTCATATTTAATGCTCAAAGTTCACAAGATTTATTCTTGTCTTTATTTAAAATTAAAATATTCTTGGCTATGGAAACACAATGTTCAGATATTCCTTCAAAATGGATTGATTGCCTGGATGTGGGGAGTTTGGTTAACATGGACTGTGTGGTTGTGAGGTGTTTTGATAGAATGGATCGTCTGGTTGTGAGAAGTTTGGATAGTGGGCAGCTTCCGGCTTAATTCCTTTTCAATGCATCTATGCTTTTTTAAAAAAAGCAATTTTCTAAATTTCCCATACAAAGTAGTGGGTTTCATCTTGACATTTTCGTGCATGCATTGTTCTTCTTTGTTTTTTCCTCCATTTCTCTCTCCTAATTCCCATATCCTACTCACCGGTCCCTTTCTTTCATTCTGTCACCTTCTTCTCTTTCCGCATCCTCTGTATTCCCTCACCCTTTCTTTGCCACCTTTGTTCCCCCTTAAGATTGCTTTTGCTCCATTTGTGGTCCCCTTTCTAATCTCATAACCCTCTGTACACTCACACGTATAAACACATGCATGCACATATGCAAACTTCAATGCAGGCTCCTCGATGAGAGGGGCCATGCAGTACTTTGTTGGACATGAGAGTTTTCATTCACAATCATCCAACTGCTGCAATTTGATTTTGTTCAGTTATTTTTCAAACAGGGCTTCACTCTGCAGATGCTGCTGATCCAGAACTCTTTGTGAAGTCTAGGCTGGCTTCAGACTTGTGACGACTTTCCTGTTAGCCATTTAAATGCTTGAAGTCTACTGGTAAGCCCCCACATTTAGTTCAAGATTCACTTTATCTTTTATGAAAGAGTAAAATCATGTGGTGTATATTTACCACATGTTCTTTATTCACTCATCCATTGATTGACATCTAGGCTGATTCCATTGTTCGGTTGTTATGAACAGTGCAAAAATGAATATGGGTGTATAGGCAGGGTGTTTGAGCATCTCTGTGCCAAGAGTGTCTACACAGGAAGGAGATAGCTGGGTTACATGGTTTAGTTCTTCCACAAACATCCATACTGATTTTTATAGCAATCTCATTATTTTACATTCCCAGTAGCAGAACATAAAGACTCCTCTTTCCCCCACATCTTTGCCAACATTTGCTGCCATTTGTTTTCTTAATGCATTCACTCTGATTGGGGTGAGATAAAAATCTCAAGCAGTTATAGTTTGCATTTCCCTCACGGCTAAGGACATGGAACGCCTTTTCAAATATTTATTGGCCATTTGCATATCTTCATTTGAGAACTCAAATTAAATACCCCAAACCCCAAGCCAACCAGAACATCCACAGCTGCTTTAGACCTGAGGTCATGCTTTTCTCATGATGGTCCCAAGTCAACAAAGAAAGCAAGGATAGCAGACTTCGGGCTCTTTCTGGTGCAGTCTTCAGCCAATGAAGAAATCAACTGTATTCCAGCTCAGAAATTTCTTCCTAGTTTGAACTCTTCTCAAGCACTTTTTCTTTACTCGGAAACTCCCCACCGACATGGCATCATATTGGCAGTTCCATATGCCCACGCCCCTAGCCCAGTCTTATTTCCAATGAATCTTTTGCACTTGGGCATCTTCCTTAGTATCTGCTTATTTTTTTTTTAAAGTTAATGCTTTCAGTTCCCAAAGAGCAAATGACACAAGAGAGCTTTGTGATTGGATCACTGTCTAGTGGCCAGTGATTTCCAGTCCAGGGTGGTAGATGGGACATGGACTTACCCTGGCACAAGTGGCAGCCTGAATGTTAAAATTTCATGGTGACTTAAAGCCACTCTCCAGTTCTGGGGCGCACATCAGCATGTACTCAGGCTTTTAGAACTCATGAAGTAGGGACACATATTAAAATGATGAAATTAAGTTGTTAATAATTATCTCATGAACACCATAGATAACAAGTTGAGAAAAGAATAACAAATGATTGAATATTAAATGTTAGTCTTATAATCTCTTTGGTAGATTACAAATTACCCTTTTATCATGCAGTGAGAAAACACATAATCACCAATAATCAATCAAACACAAACAAACACACTGACAAGCCTGAAGATCAAATTCAAGGTCTAAAAAGCTGACTATATTTTATAGATGAACGAATGCTCGACTAACACAGATTTCTTACACCCGAGTTAGGGCTCTAATTAGAAATACCTAGATTTCTCACCCACAGCTTGAGAGAACCCATGTGGATACCTTCAAAACACTGGTTTCCTCAGATTTTGTTAACTCTATAATTAGTGACACACCCTAATTTTTCCCACTAAGCTGCTTTAAGGGCTGGGGGTGGGGGGGGATGGCTCAATGACTAAGAGTACTGGTTGCTTTGCCAGAGGACCTGAGTTTGATTTCTACCATTAGTCTGGCAGCTTTTAACAGTCTAAAACTCCAGTCCCAGGGAATCTATGCCCACTTCTGACTTCCACGGGCTCTGCATGCCTAGGATACAAGCATTGGCTATTATTATAGAGGACTGAAATTGGACTCCCAGAACCCACATGGTGGCTCACAACCATAACTTCAGCCCTATAGGATCTGACTTCCTTTTCCGGCCTCAGCGGGCACTGTTATGCATGTGGTGCAAAGACATACATGCAGCCAAAACATACATACATATATAAAATGAAATGTAAAAAAAAATCCCAAAAGCTGCTATCTCCCAAGGTAGCATGGAACAGTAGTTGAGATCACTCTTACAGTGATATACTATTGAAATGCCAAAATTTCTATGGTAGTGGCACAGGAATGGATTAAAAGGATCAAGGGAGTGGTCATGCTAGAATGGATATATCTGAGGCTAAAAGGTCACCAGAGGTGAGAAGGCTTTGGGGACACACATTTGCTAAGATCCTCCAGCCCCACCACCAGGATGCACTGGGCAAAGGATGTTGGCATCACAGTAAAATTCAGATCTAGCTCTCCTTTGCAGGCCAAACTAACAGTTGAAGAGGCTGACTAAGAATCAGTTCAGTAATCACCAGAGGGGTGGTAGCACTTCTCCTCAGAAGACAATAGGGGCCTGGGAGCAAGTTGAAAGGACAGGAACTGCAATCAACACACTGGTTGGCAAGGTTGGAGAAGCAGCTAAGACCTGACCAGAGGAAACTGTGGAGATGGTTAATAGACCATGGCTTCTGCAGGGCCAAATCAGTGACAGAGTCTAGGACAATGCTGCTTAATTTCTAGAATCACAGAAGCCAAGGGTGAAGGGGCAGGAGTAAGAGGGTGGGTGCTGTACTAGGAACTCCAGTCTCCCATAGTTCATGTACCCTGTGGAGATTTTGAATATAAGATCTCTTTACTGAGGAGGCATGCAGGATGCCAGGGCTGTGGCACACTGCAAGTAGCTGCTATGAGCAATCCTGTGTCCTCTCCACTCACTGTGTCTATGGACATTTGATCACATGGTTGTCCACTGGAAAAAAATTCTCAGGCATTTGGAGAAGTTGGGGTAAAGTGTCTTAGTTGAAGTTGCTTCCTTGAGGTCCATACCTAATCATGTCTTCTCTTTAGAATAGGAACAACCCCTGCAGAAGAGACTTCAAACTATCAATTAAACAAAAATATGTGTCCAGATAATATTGATTTCTCTTACAGCTACCAGATGTACAAGGAGATAAATAGGCAAGGTGGTAGAAAGATAAAACTATAAACATACATACACAACACACACAGATAGATAGATAGATAGATAGATAGATAGATAGATAGATAGATAGATAGATAGATAGATAGATAGTAGCCAATGTATTTTCTGTCACCTTCCAATATTCCATCAATGGATGTCCATCCCTGTACCTGTGATGATACTATTATTTGAGAATATTAATTGTCTACTTGGTGATAGTTGACTACATTAGCTTCTTCTATTCTGGAAGAACAAGAGCTGTATTCTTCTTACATAGCATCCATTCTAAATGTTTCTCAGATTCCAGCCATAAACACCATTGGATAACAGAAACCTTATAGAAGTCAGAGTTTTACACAGTAAGCACAAATTCCTCCTGTGATCTGTTGGCAAGACTGTCAACTGGGACTTCTTGTGTTGCTACTCCTGTTTCTATTGATATTGAAGTCATAGTATCAAAACATGTATTTATGCATTGGTGGTTCGATACCTTTGCTACATAGCTCTACTGAGCTGGTACTGCTACTGTGCCTTCAGGAAGTCATTCCAAAAGCCTATTAGGCTTTCAACTGCTTTTCTAAAATTTTATGTGCTTTGGTGTTTTGCCTGTATGTGTGTCTGTGTGAGGGCGGCAGATTCCTTGGAACTGGAGTTACATGGAACTGCGAGCTACCATTATAGGTATTGAGAATCAAACCCTGGTCCTCTGGAAGAGCAGTCAGTACTCTTAAATGCTGAGCCATTTCTCTAGCTCCCCTGGCTTTCAACTTCTATGTGGTGGTCTACGTAATAGATGGTGGATTTTATAATGAGTGGTCCTCTGCCACGTCTGCTTCACTAGAAAGATTGTTGTCTGCCCTGCCTGCAGCTGTATGGGATTTTGTAAGTCATTGTGGCTAAAATTCATGGGTCATACATGGTTCCTTAAAGGGATACATGTTTAAGAGCAAGGTTCAATTGAAGTAGAGTATATGGATGCTATATGGGTACTTTAGGTTATCTGGTTCCAAAGATTCTTATGACTTCTTAGTCATAATCTTGTCACTGATTCTCATCAACAAGATAATTAATGTTTCTTCTATCCATTGGGGTCTATGGCTGGGGGTAGAGAAAAATTTAGAATGGGTACAATAGAAAAGAAATAGTGAATGTTGGTTACAACTTTCAGACCAATTGGAGCACTGAAGTATACAGTTACTTCATCCCACATTGCTCTCTCTCTCTCTCTCTCTCTCTCTCTCTCTCTCTCTCTCTCTCTCTCTCTCTCTCTTTGCCATTCATTCTTATGAAAAACCCTCCACAAAGATATCTGCAGTGGCAGCACAGATTGAGTGTGTAGAGCCAGGGTGGGCAAGCATCGCCATGATGAGAATTGCTCAGAACCCCTGCGGAGCAAAAACTTGCTGAGCATCTGCGAGGATTTGCTTGAGTCTATTTTAAAGTCAATGTCATTAAGGTATAACATTTACACATTAGATTCAAGCTATTTAGTACATATCTCTGTCTTTCCACAAATGTGTGTAATTATATAACCAATAAAATCAAGGTTAAAAGTATCTCTGACACTCTAAAGAAGCCATTGCATGCTTCTTTCCATATATCTCCATTCTGGCAGCAATGGATCCATTTTCTATCCCGATTTTTTTTTTAAACTTAAAAGTAATATGTATATCATTCTTCAAGGCATAGAAACTATGTAGCCCTGCACTGGCCTTGAACTTAAATCTCTCCTTCTCAGCCCCCAAGTGCTGGAATTACAGGTGTGTGTCAATATTCCAAGTATGTGATCTTTTTAGTCTTGATTTTATTTCTACTTTAAATCTTTTACACTTATGTATCTATTTATTTCTAATTATTTCTTTTACTTTTTGAGATTACATAATTTCACCATTCCGTTTTCTTCCTCCAAACTTTCCCTATATCCCTAGTTGCTCTCTTGCAAATTCATGAGCTCTTTGTTCAACACCTGTTGTTATATAAATATATGTACGTACATATACATTCCTAAATGCATAAGTACAACCTGCTCAGCCTTAATAGTTACCTGTGTGTATGTTTTGTGTGTGTGTGTATGTGTGACCACTTTGTATGGGATAACCAACAGGTATGTACTTCCCTGGGGTAGTATCATTCCTCTTACTTTCAATATTCCTTAGCTGCCTATAGTTCTCTGTATCGGATTGAATCCTGACCTCCCACCCCGTCCATCTACATTGCCACATCTATCGTTGTCCTTATTCATCTCATGTTTAGGCAATCATGGAGTTGAGGCTTTATGGGTGCAGCATTGGACATTTCTAGAAGACATAATCTCACAGCAAGCTTCTTGACCTTCTGGTTTATTTATTGATTTTTGTCTGTGTATTCATGGGTACATATACACATGGCAGTGCATACAACTTTCCAGACTTGGAACTCCTCCTCCTCCATGTTGGTTTTTAGGATTGAACTTGGGTTGTCGGTTTGGCAGTTAGCACTATTAATGCTGACTCATCCTTCTGACCTTGGACTTTATTATTTAGTACACAACATTTGAGATTTGTCTATGATGTGTTTGTCAGCATTTTCCCTCTTTACTGGTGAACTGCATTCTGTTGCATAATGAAACGCAATTTACCTGATGCATTTCACTGTTTCCTTTGGTGATTATGAATAAAATCAGTGTAATATTTGTTAGCAGGTTTCTGTGAACATATGTTTCCATTCAAATATCTAGGGACAGGAATTCTGGACTGTGTATTAAATGTGTTTCGCTTTCAAAGAAACAGTAAAATCATCTTTCACAATGCCATTCAATTTTGGGTGTTCACTGGCCCTGCATGAGTGTTCTAGTCATGCCGTTATATTATCTCTAGAACTGTCAGGGAACTTTCTTTTGCTAAATATTAGCAACTATAACAACATGTAATGGTATCTCATTATTTCAACTCAATTTCCCCAATGATCAATAAAGCTTAGCATCTTTTCATGTTTTTCTTTTTCATTTGAATATTTATTTTACGGATTTGTCTGTTTAGCTCTTTCTCATGTTGTCTGGTTTAATACAATTTTGCTTTGGGAATTCTACATTCAATTCCATTGTCAAATATCTTATTTGCATGCAGCTTCCTTGAATCTATGATTTATCTCTCTTTTTAAATTTTTTATAAACTTTAAAAAACCCTTGCAAAAATTACAAAGTTTTTTTTAATCAAATACCAGATTTGAAAGTTACTAATTTTTATTTGTGGTTTGTCTTAGTTTTATATAGGAATAGAATACATTTTTCAGAGTACTTTTAGGATGTAAAACTTAGACAGTAAGGAGAGTTCCCACATACCCTCCCACCCTCATGTCTTCTTCCCTAGTATCAGCATCTTAATTAATCTGCTACATTGGCTGCAACTAAACTAATATTAATGTATTATCTTTAGGTGAAGATTATGGGAAATTATTAAGATTTAGTCTGTCTTGTACATCGTATGCATTTTAAAAACACGTAATATCATATATTCACCCTAACCATGTCATATAGAATAGATCCACTGTCCTAAAAGTTGTCTTTCCCCTCATATATCCAATTCCTAACAAGTAGTCTTCCTAATATGTCAAAAGCCTTGGCGTTTCCCAGAATGCCTAATGATAGATGCCTAGTGAAGATGGGAATTGTTTATATTCTGATTTACATTCTGTATATCATCTTTGGTAAGATTTACTGTCTAGTTTTAACATCAAGTTTGGAGCTGTTGTGTTACAAAATGTTTTGTATATTTTGGATAAAAGTGTGCTTTGAAAATATTTTCAAATGCATTTTGAAAATCAATAGAACTTTCCTTTGATATTTGAATACCATGTCTTTTCATTTTTTAACTTTTTTTGCAAAACAGAATGTTTAATTTTAATGAAGTCCAGTTTGCTAATTTCTTTTATCTATTATGATCCTGGGGCTCTGTCTAAAACCTCCTTGTCAAATCTAAATTCATCTGGGTTTTTCTTTGTTGCCTCACAGAAATTTTATAGATTTTATATTTTATGCTACTGTAAATTTGACTAAATTTCCATGAAAGGTGTGAGATTGGTGTCTATTACATTCATCCTTTTGTATGTGAATACCCATCTATGTTAGCACAGTTGTTGGAGAGTATTGTTTCCCTTTGAATTACCATTGCTTTTGTAAACAAAGAATTGTGTGTAGGAAGGTGGGGCTGAGTTTCTTTGTGGTTATTCTATTCCATTGGTGTATTTGACTAACCTTAATAATAGTTTATTGTCTTGGACACTAAAATGTATGGTAATTGCTGAAGTTTGTTAGGATCCTTTCTTAGGGTTTGCTCTTCTTCAGTATGGTTATGGGTTATTCTGAACCCTTTATCTTTCCAAATAAACTTTAGAAACATTCTGTGAATATTCACATGATAGCTTGCTGATTGGGATAGCATTGGCTCTATAAGTAGAGGTGGGAAGATTTTTCACATACACGGACACAGAGAATGTAGACCTGTGTTTCTGGCCTTTGGTTCATCATAGTTCTGTAGTTTTGTTTACATATATCTTCAGCATGGATCTCTTTAGGCACATTTCAAACTGCTTCACTTTGCTTGGTGCTAATACAAAAACATTTTCAATCTAAAATTCTCAATGCTCACTCCTTAGCACTTGACTTTTGTCTATTTACTGGATAGTGTAAAAAAAATTCTGTAAATAGTTTGGATTCCAGGTGTTTATGTTTAATAATTCTTGACAATGTTATGTATAAACAATCATGTGTCAGTGAACAATGGGATCAATACTGTTCTCCTTCACTTACAGCATTAGAAATTCTATTTTTTTCTTTTGCTTAGATTGATAAGGGGCTTACAAATGTATTGATAATTTCAAATATCAGGTTTTGGTTTGTTAGTTGTCTCTATTATTTTTACTCTCTTAAATTTCTAGGTTCTTTGAATTTTTATTGTTTCTTTTCTTTGGCTTGCATTACATTTATGTTGCTGTTCTTTCAGAATTTCTTAAGATGAAATTTGAGCTTACTGATTTTAGTTCTTTCTCCTTTCATAATATACAATGCTAGAATAAATTTCCCTTTAAGAATAATTTGCACATGGTTTAATATGCTGCATTTGCATTTTTTTAAGTTTAAAATATTATATCTTTTTCTTGAGATTTCTTCCTTAACACATATGACTTAGAAGTTCACTGTTTAATTTCTAATACTTGGGATATTCCAACTGTTTTTCTATTATTGATATGTAGTTTAATTCTACTACCATCTGAAAGAATATTTTATGTGATTTATATAACTCCATATATGTTAATAGATTTTATAACCATGGATATTGGCAGACTTGGTGATTATACAGTGTAAGCCCAGAAGAATGTATACTCTGATATCTGTGGGCAGAGCATCCTGTGTCATTCAGACAAGTTGGTTGAAAGAGTATTTTCCTCAGTTGTATTCTTATGGATTTTATATCTATGGTTCGGTCAATTGATGATAAATGTATATTCAAGTTTATTATTATAACAGTAGGGTCATTCTTTTCTTGAAGTAGTTCTAACTACTGTTGCCATATGCATTTTGACTGGAGGCTTATTTCTGGGCTTTGTTACTCTGATCCGTTTATGTGAATATTTACTCTTTTTCTTTATACCAAGTTATCATGATTACTATAAATTTCTGTTTTAGAAACTGGGATAATTTACTGCTTTTCTTTTTCATAATTGACATACCATCATTCCCTTATTCATATTGAAATCAGATTGTTGTTTCTCTACTCTTACCCCCAAACCCAGTCCCTAAACAGTTCTCCTAGAATTTTCATTTTGACTACTTTAAACCCAAAGAACTATTTGTCAAAAATTGTTATCTTCAGCTTCCAATTTTGTTCACAGTGTGATTTTGTTTACTTTCTTACATATAATTAACTTTTCTCATCAGTATTTGATGCTTACCCTCCATATTTTCTACTTATATTCTTAGGCTTATTCCTGTCCTATATTTTGTGTTAGCTATTGTGTCATTTTAATTTCTACTTGTCCATTACTTGTATATTGAAAAGCTTCATATTACCCTTCTATCCCACAATCCTTCAAAAGCTGTGTGTACATATATATATATATATATATATATATATATATATATATATATATATATATACACACACACACACATATATATATATATGTTTTTACACACTTTCTTTTGGGTTTTCCAGATATTTCATATATTTTTTATCAAATGGAAAATTTTTTACCCCACCAGCTTATTATTTTTTTAAGTTTTTCTCACTTTAAAGAACTAGTGTAGCTACATTTCACTAGTGTAGATGAAGCTTTCTTGTTTCGATGACCTGCTCCCAAATAACCAATTCAACGTGGAGACTTAATGTAATTTAGAAAAACTTGACCAATAGCTCATGTTTCTTACTAACTAGGTCTTACAACATATCCCATTTCTATTAACCTATGTGCTGCCCTGAGGCTTGTGACTTTTACCTCTATTCCACTTTGTGTGCCAGACTTGCTCTCCTTCTGACTGGTGACTCCTCTGACATTCTCCTTCTTCATCCCATCATTCTCAATTTGGCTATCTTGCCTACCTTTATCCTGTTCAACTATTGGCCAGTCAGCTTGTTTACTAAATCAATCATAACTACATATATTCACATAGTGTACAGAAGGATTATTTCATAGCATTTCCCCCTTTTTGTCTAATTAAAAAAAGATTTTAATTTTAACATAGTAGAAGTATATACAACAAAATAGTTACCAAGTAAGAATTAGAGTTACAATAACCAATCTATTATATTTGGAAAAATTAGAGAAAATATTCTATTATCTATCTTATCTTTGTTAGTCTAAAGTTTTATACCTAATTTTCTTTCTATGATAACTAAGGAAAGCTATGAGTTTAACTGTTTGGTCTTTAGTTCCATCAAGTCCCCAGAAGAATGAAATGTTATCTAATGACAGGGACATCAGGCTGCCTGAACAGTCGCCCACAGTTTCTCAGTAACATTGGGACTTACAACTCTCTACAGGCTTAGCATGTCTGACAGACTTTCTTGTGAAGTAGGGATTTTGAAGGATTGTCCTGCTTGTCTTAGCAAAGTTTGGCAGTCATCTTTCTTGCATCCTGCTAGTTCAGTTTGACAGTATATTGTCAACAATTGAGGTAAGGGAAGTTTCTTTGCCCATATGAATAACTTTTGACATAAAGAAAACAAACACCATACAGAATTTCTTTTGTGTCCATCATCTTCCCTGAAGTAGATTGGTACTGTCAGGAGCAAATATGTGTCACTGTCATAAAAATCCTTAGGTTATTAAACTTATTTAATTCCATATTCTGTATGTCTTTGAAGTGTTTGAAGATCATCTTTATATCTAAATATATCTGTGTATGACCATGAAAATATACCTAACATGACAATAAGTTTGACTATTATAGATGACTATTAATCTGTATTTCTTAATTGAACATTACATTTTAAAATGAGGTACATAAACACAGTATCCCAAACAAGAGTAGAAATAAACACAGTATAAAAATTAACATTAAATTTGTATCAATAAACCAAAATCTATACAGATATAAAATATTTATATTAGTAGTTTTTTTAATTGAAGTAGAGTCAATAATTTACCTTTTATCCTGACATTTTATATCTGCTCTTTTCTTTTTAGAATAAGATCTCTGAATCTAATCTTTTTTGTTCAGCTCTTTTCCCAACCATTACCAATAACAACTTTTAACCAACGTCTCTTAAGTGATAATAACATCCATAACCTATTTTTGGGGAATGTGGGCATAGTACTCTAGATTGCTTCCTGCTGTTTGTGGACACTCTTATCTTTTGGTGTATCCTTAGAAAATTTTGGATTATGGTCAAGCCCTGTTTGGTATATTCTGTGAAACTGTATCATCTCAGTCAGCATCCTTGAATCTGCTCTAGATGCACGATTTTGTAACAGAGGCACTGTGAAATGCTGGATCCCCTGGGCCGTCCATTTTCACTGGTGTCTATTCCAGTTGCTCTGTAAACACATAAACTTTTAAAGGTAAAGCGCATATCTGGATTAATACACGTATAGACTGTGTGTTGTACAGCAGTCAATAAATGATAATTTTTTGTTTTATATTTGAGCAGGTAAAATATAAACCATAATGTTATAGTTCTTCTAGGTTTAATTTTTTATGTTTGTAGTCAGATTTTCAGGGGTCTTCTTCAATCAAACCTGATTTTCCTTAACCTGGAATGAATTCATAGCCTCTCATTTCCTGTGGAAATAAAAGCATAACATCTACTCCAAAGTAATACATCTTTTGACTTAAATTTTGATGTCAAGGTATTTTTCAAAATATGTAAGTTGTTTTGATATAGCAGTTTTATAATCCAAGGTCTTTCGGCACCCCCCAAAAAATTTTAAAGACAGCAAATAATATACATAGATTGCCTATGTTTATTCCATCTTTATGCAGCTGACTTTGTTTATTTTTTCTTGCTCTATTTATTTTTTAATGATTTTTTTTACCCTTTTTCTTTTCTCTTCCCATTCTACATATAGTTTTAAACACAATGTAACCCATTTAGAGGTTTTTTTTTTTTGTGTGTGTAAGACTTGTGGCTGCATGTGAAGCTGGAAGCCAGGAAGCAATACTCCTCCATGGCCTCTGCTTCAGTTCCCACCTCCAAGTTTTTGATTTGATTTTCTGCCTTGGCTTTTCTCCATGATGGACTATAGCCGGAAAGCTAAAATAAATCTATTTCTCCCTAAGTTGCTTTAGACCATGGTATTTATCACAGTAATTGAAACCAAATAATGATACTTGGGATCTTAGACTATCATTTCCCTCTGAGCTGTTCAAAAACATCACATGTGAAGTGGGTTTCACACAGACTGCTTATTGTGTTCTGCTAGGCCGTCTGCTAATCTATGCCTTTTAATTCATTTGCTCAGATGATTCACATTAACCAATATGTTTGAATTTAAGTTTAACACTTGTTATTTGGTTTTAACTTTGTGTGTGTGTGTGTGTGTGTGTGTGTGTGTGTGTGTGTGTGTGTACTCATGCCATGTTACATTTGTGTATGTTAGAGAACAAATTTCTCTCCTTTCACTATATGGGCTCTGCATAATGAATTTAGGTCATGAAACTTAGTTGCATTAGTTGCTGAGCCATCTCACTGAGCCTTTTTTGTTTTTATTTCTTTCAAATCCCTTCACTTCCTATTTACTTTTTTTATGTATGTGTGTGTTTTACTTTTAAAAAATTATCTGATACTGCTTTACCTAACTGGATTTTTACTACTAAAACAAATAATTATAAATGATTGTTTTGTGAGATTATAGGACATTATCACACATGTAATAAGAGTAAATATTTCATCAACTTCAAATGTAATACTGAAATACTACCAGCTTGTTCATTCCATTATTCTCCTCCTTATGTATTGTTATATTTCATCACTGTGGGTTTTCAAAACCCTTTGAGACAATGCTATACTTTTAACTTTTGACAGTTTTCTTTTGTTCCATGTGTTCTAATTTCATTTATAGTATTACTTTAGTTTAGAAAACTTTCATTAATAGTTATTGTACAATAGGTCTGATATCAAATAATTTTCTTAGGTTTCATTGTGTTGTTTCTGAAGAATATTTTCAGTGGGTATCTAAATCTGGCTGACAGTCTTTAACTTAATGGTTTGTGAGAAACTCATAGCCACCTCTATCCCACTTTTCCTCCAGGTATTTCCCCTGGTTCAGAGTTGCCATTGCCCTTAATACTTAGTAGTTTGATTGTGCTGTGTTGTGTATTTTCTCCTTGCTGTGAACATATATCTGAGAAAAGCAGTTTAAGCAAGGAAAGGTCTATTTTGACTCACAGTTTTAAGGATATAGTTCATCATGGCAGGAAAACATGGCAGTAAGATCTGGAGGGAGCGTCTTCAGTCAGGAAGTAGAAATGATGACTGCTTATGTTTAGCTTGTCCTGTCTTTCTTACTTTCTTACTCAGTCTTGGACCCCAGTTCATAAAATGGTATCACTCATATTTAGGGTAGGTCTTCCATTCTCAACTAATATAATCTGAAAAACCTGCTATGGTTATTCTAAAACCCATCGAGCAGACAATCAAGCTCAGCCATCATACTTACAGTCTCTGTGTAAGGATGTATTTAGATTCATCTTCTAAATTAGATTTACACATCAATTTGAGCTTGTATTTTTGTCTTCTAAACAGGGTACTTTAGGTCACTAATTAAATCATTTCTTTTCCTGGATCTTTACTCTTCTTTTTTTTCTGGGACATTATAGCTATACTAAACTCACTATTATTGCTCCATATGTCCCCCCCCTTTAAAAATATCACCCCAACACTGTACCAATATCTTTCTGGTTCTTTAGACAGTAATATTGTATTTTATCTGGTTATTTCCAGTATCTATTGTGAAGTTTGGAGCCTTAAAAATACCCATGGGAAATTATATTTTTGTTTTAGCAGAGAAAAAAATGTGTTTAGATGCAGGTTGAATGTATTGTTGTCCCTCCTGTGGTCTCTGCAGTTTTCAAAGCCTCCAAGATACTGTTTGGAACTACCGTATATGTACTATCTGTAGTTTGTCTGAGCTCTAAACTGCAGTCTGATTAGTCTGATTTTCATGCTGTATGTGGTGCTGATTATCCATTTTTGCTCAATTTTGGATTGAGTTCAGAACTTTGCTTTTAACATTAAAAAAAGTCATAGTGTCTTTCCCTCCAGATTTCCTGTCTTCTATTTTTGAGTCTCTTAGATCTTCTACTTATAATTCTTAAGTAATAAAACTGAATGTTTGGATGGTGCTATGTGTTATACTATGCTTCTACAGTGACTTCCATGTCTGTAGATAAGTAGCAAGAGGATTGGTAGGGTATTAGCCTCACACTCCCCTATCTGTAAAATCTGGATCTGTTTCCACTCTGCTGCCACTACCAAGAGTTTACATGCAGTGTGTGGTCCAAGAAGCTGGAATTGGGGAACTATCTCAAAGAAAGGTGGAGTTGGGGAACTACCCCAAAGGAAGCTGGAATTGGGAAGCTACCCCAAAGGAAGCTGGAGTTGAGAACTACTCCAAGGGAAGGTGGAGTTGGGGAACTACCCCAAAGGAAGCTGGAATTGGGGAACTACCCCAAAGGAAGCTGGAATTGGGAACTACTCCAAGGGAAGATGGAGTTGGGGAACTACCCCAAAGGAAGCTGGAGTTGGGAACTACTCCAAGGGAAGCTGGAGTTGGGGAACTACCCTGAGGGCAGTTTCATGATCTCTCTGGTATGATGAATTCTCTCTTTGGCTTTTGAAATGGGAACCAAAGTGCTTTCCCTAAGTTCTCTCTACGTATCAGTAGTCAGTTCTGGATTTCACATGTTTTCTGCAGCAAATGCCAAATGGGGTGAATTTCACAGCAGCCTTGTGGGATGATGCTCTTGTACACTGTAAAGATTTATCATTCATATTAGTTTACTAAAATTCTAATTGGCCAGTAGCTAGGCAGGAAGCATAGGTGAGGTGACCAGACTAGGAGAATCCTAGGAAGAGGAAAGGAAAAGATGTAGTCATAAATCAGATGCAAAAGAAGCTAGATGAGAATGCTTTACTACGTAAAGGTACTAAGCCATGTGGCTAAATGTAGACACAAATTATGTGTTAATTTAAGTTTTAAGAGCTATTTAGTAATAAGCCTGAGCAATAGAACAAACAGTTTATAATTAATACAAGCCTCTGTGTGTTTATTTAGGACTGAATGGCTGCAGGACTGGATGGGACAGAAACTTCTGTTTACACTAGTGTATCTAAAAACTGTAACTCTCTGGTTAAATATTCTATCACATCAATGCCATACTTTACATATTTTATTAGAAAATGAAATATTTATTTTATATTTCTTGAAGATGGCCTTTTTACATCCAGATGCATGCTATGACAACTGTTTATGAGTGTGTTTGTGTGTGTGTATTTAATAACATAAATAAATGTAAAAAATTAAAAGTCTTGAAAAAAAATTATGATTTTAAAAATAAAAATTTCTTTGTCATTTGATAAACACATTTCTACTGTGATTTTCATTTGTAATATAATGGTTTCCTGATCCCCAGTAGTTTATTAGACAAACCCTCTTCTAATGGCGCTATACTACTATTTACAGTGCTAAAATATGAATGCTCTCCCTGGATCCACTGGCCACACTGATAAGGAAATAAGGTCTATTATTTTCCCTCCCTCCCAACCTCAAATTCCTATTCCCCAGTCTTATCCCCAGCTTTTTATCCACTGGAGCCCAGAAAACCTAGCAGAGCAGTCCTTGAGAAATACAAAATAGGTGACTCACATGACAAGGACTTCATAGTAACTATTAGTAAAGAACCACAGTTCCTCCATTTTGTCTTCTACCTCCAACTTGTGTCTTGTTTAAGCTATTGTATTTACAATGATACAGTATTATATGTAAAACATTCCAGTTCTTAGAAATGGCTAGGGGCAAAACAGGGTAGCCATCTGGAAAGTACAGATAACTGCAGAATGTCCCAACCCAAAGGTCAGGAGGTAAGAAAACTTGACAAGTAACAGGCAAGGGTTGAAAATAAAATTTCTGAAAAGTCCCTAGACACAAGCCAGTCAGGATTGAACTCATCACCCTTCACCCTCCTAATGTAACTTTTCTGGTTTTTTTGCCTTTAAATAACACACTCTAGAAGTTCAGGGTACCCCCTCTCTTTGTAATGCTGATGAGGTCCCTTCTGGCTTGTAATCATACACATAATAAACCTTGCTTTTGCATTTCAGTGAGATGGTCTTCCTGGTAGTCTTTTGGGATCTCCACAGGCTGGGCATAACATTATAAATATTATGACATTAAAGAAGATATAAATAAATTCATTGAGGAAATCTATAAAAATACAATCAGTGGAGTGAAATGATGAAAACAATTCAAGACATGAAAGTAGAAATATAATTGATAAAAAAAGTGAAACTGAAGGAAAACCACAAATTAAAAATTAGGTACTCTAACAGGAACCTCAGAAGTAAATCTCACCAACAGAATACAAGAGATGGAAGAGAGAATCTCGGGCATTAAAGGTAAGACAGAAGAAATCAATTCCTGGGTAAAAGAAACTGTTAAATATAAAAATAATCCAGGCATAAAACATCAGAATATCTGTGGCACCATGAAAGATAAATCTCAGAATAATGGGAATAGAGAAAGGAAAAGAAACCATGGTCAAAGGAACAGAAAATCTTTTCAACAAAATAATAGAGTAAAATTTCTCTAACTAGGAGAAGGAAATGCCTAGGAATAAGAAGTAAATAGTACAAGAAATAGACAAGACCAGAAGAGAAATTTTCCTTGCACATAATAAGCAAACCACTAAACATATAGAACAAAGAAAGATGCTAAAACTGGAAGAGAAAAAGACCAAGTGATATAATAAGGCATACCTATTAGAATGACAATTTTTTTTTCAATGGAGACTCTAAAGGTCAGAAAACTCTTTATGGATTTTCTGCAAACACTAAGAAACCAGAAATGACAGTCCAGACTATTATACCCAACAAAACTTTCAATCACCATAGCTGGAGAAAAAAAGACATTCTATAATAAAATCAAATTTAAGCAATATCTATCCGCATATCCTGATCTACAGTAGGTGCTAAAAAGAAAAATCCAAGCTGAAGAAGGCACCACAACCCACTCTCTGAAAAAAATATCCCCTCAAAGAATAAACAATCTCAGACTAGCAAATCAAAAGAGGGAGAAACTCCACACCAACACAACAAAATAATGGGAATTAACTGTTGACAGAGGTTTCTATCCTGTCCGGTCCCACAGCCATTCAGTCCTAAAGAAACACACAGAGGTCCACATTAATCATAAACAGGTTGACCTGTTAGTTCAGGCTTCTTATAACTCTTTCACCCTACATTATCCCATAAATCTTGACTGTGTTAGCCATGTGGTTTGTTACCTTTATCAATGAAGCATTCTCATCTTGTTTCCTCTATGGCTGGGTGACAAATGCAGACTGAACCGTTCCTCTTCCCAGAATTATCCTAATCTGGTTGCCTTACCCATACTTACTGCCTGGCTAATGGCCAATCAGCATTTTATTAAACAAGTACTAGATATAAGTCTTTACAGAGTATAAAACCATTGTCCCACAGCAATCAACAAATGCTGATCATGGCTATCTCTCAATGTCTATGGAATTAATTGCTCCACAAAAAGAAATAGACTAACAGATTGTATATAAAAACAGGATCCATCATTCTGCTGCATCCAGGAAGCACACTTTAATATCAAGGATAGATATCATCTAAGGTACCTTAACTACAAACCTGAAAAATTTACAACAAAAAGAAGAAATTTTACCCTCCCCTTCCCTCAAATAGACAATCTCTATCTTTTCATTTTGTTTTTAATTATCTAAGACTGCTGTGCATTTTTTAAATTTTGTACATATTAGTGTATTTTATAAGATTAAAGAGTGTATAATTTATTTTGCTTAGAGTGTTATAAAAGTCTTAATATTTTAAAATATCTTTAAACTGAAAGAAATTATGTACTTTTTGTAATTCTGGAATACTGAGTTGGTATCAGTTAATGGAATCTAGATTCTTCTGTTTTATTTTTGTACCATCCTTACTGGATTAGATGTGTGTGGAAATGTTTTCTTCATGTTTGTATTCCATAAGCCAGAAGAATCAGAATATGAGAACCTTATCTACTTTATTTCCTATGCCGCTAATTTATTTGAAATTTTCCATGTTTCCTAAGCCTATTTTCTATTTGACTAATTGATTTTTCTGCAACATCAATTTTATAATTAACACTTCTACTTCTGATTTCAATTGTTTTACAGTTCTATTGAGGTTTAGTTTGTTGGTCTTTCAGAGATACCAAGGAAACACTGCCCTGTAGCCTCGTTTTTTCACACTTGCTAAGGATTTCCCTGTAACTAGGTTTCTTGAGAATTTTTATAAGGTTCTGTATTTGTTGCTTATTCACCAGAAGAGGCTAAATAGTTCGAATTCTAGACTTGGGGATTTTCATTATAGAAAGGGTTTTCTCTTTCTCTCTCTCTCTCTCTCTCTCTCTCTCTCTCTCTCATTTTTGTTTGTTTTCAGCAGCATTATTTGTGATTACTGAAAAGTAGAAATAACTAAAATCAGGATTTACACAAATAAGGAAGCATTTCTGAAGCTTAATATTTATCTGTAGTAAAATAAAAGGATTAATTACATATAGACAGAACAATATGAAAGAATCTTAAGCAAAAGTAGGAATATCCAAATGACTGACTTTATGATGCTACTTAGATAACTTCCTTTCAAAGACAACACCATGGAGACAGAAGAGCATCTTGAAGAGACATCAATAATCTTCACAAAACCAGAGCTGAATTATGTTGCCTGGAGCTGCTCGATTTTACAATTTCAGTTTGTCTCATAAACATAAAGAAATTATTGTTAAAAATTACTTCAGAAATTTAAGATTTAAAGTCTATACCAAACAAGAAATTTATTATTTCTATCTTTCCAATTATTTCTTTTCAAATATTTTACTTTTAACTTATGTGTATATGTGAGTGCATGTATGTGTGTGCACACTGACATGGAGGCTAGAAGAGGGCATTGGATCTTGGAGCTAGAGTCATAGGCTGTTGTAAGCTGTCTGATTTGTTCTGGGACCCAAATCTCATTCTCTCCAAGAGCTGAACTCTTAATCACTGAAACATCTTTCCAGCCCCTTTCCAAGTATTTTTCCATAGAGAGCACAACTCGTGGAAAGGATGTTGCTATGTAAGTGAGATGAGAGTCAAAAGCATCCATCCTTTTGTTGAGTGCAATTCCGGCCTTAGTGTGTCTCAGATGAGAAGAACTTCGGTACTGGCAGATCGTGGAGCTTCCTGCTGGGAGAATTCTTTGCACCTGTGTTAAATGTGACCACTGCACTAGCCCTGCCCTCCACCTCGCGAGTCTTATCTCTTGACCTTATGTGCCTTCCAATGTCAGGTTCTGGGCTTGGGTTGGCAGCTGGTTCCAACTTAATTCTTTCTAATTTTGTGATGCAGAGTCTACTTTTTTTGCAGACTATGAAAAATGTTCAAAATTCTTGTCAAACACTTGGTGTTAATGTAGATTTTTTACCCTTTGACAAAAAATGTCATGGATATTTTAAGAGGGAAAAGGGAAAAGAGGCCTTATCTAAATTCTCTCTTAGTGTCTTCTTCCCAGAATGATGGTATATTTTCATCTTCATTTCCGTACCTGTTATTTTTATCGAAAATCTCTATGCCATTTCTGGTAGGTTCTTACATTTAGTTACATATTTTTTGATGAAGGCTTTAGATTTTAGAATACTAGTGTCCATCATCATCTTCAATCTCATTTTCAAGTCTCATAATCTTTCCTTATAAAGTTATACAAAAATGCTAACAAAATTCCTTCTGTTTTCTCCCAAATTAGACATTTTTAATACATAAAGTCATGAGTCAAGAGATAGAGCCATACATTAGTTTCACTTTATTCCATAATTCTTCTTGTGTGACATTAAAGTCCTTAAGTAGAAGAAACAATTCAATATATCATCATCAACTCTGTATTTTTCTATTTTCTCTCAGGTTCCCAAAATCTCTAGATGTGTAGGTAACTTTGAGGGACAATACATTACATATGCACCATGGTCATGCCAAATTCTCCATTTTTTATGAGTCTCATGTTTCAAAATAGAATACCTGTCATAGTAATGCATGATTTTCTAACCTAGGCATTTTGACTATTAATTTGCCAATCATGATAGGTTAGCTTGGTCACTAAAAGTACAGTTTTATAAGGATTGGTATGATTGTAGTAGTAATCTGAAGCAATAGATTATCTCTCTGTTTATACCTATACTATACTAATGTATAGACAGATAGTTCTATCAATCCTCTATCTATCATCTATCTCTATCTACCCACCTATTTATCATCTTTCTGTCTGTCTGTCTATCTGTCTGTCTCTCTGTGTATGTATGTATCTATTCATCATCATCATCATCATCATCATCAGCTATTTATATCTATATCATTATATTTCTCTCAATTAGAAGAGAGCTTATATTAAACTGCAGGGAGCAGAACTGGAAGGATGTGGCTACTACTCACTTTGGAACCCAGGCGATTATATCACGAGCCCTAGATGCCAGACTCTGAACTGTAAGGCTTAGTATCTTCCCTGCTGAGTTTAATTCTTCCTTTGTTCTGATAGCTATTTGCTATATTCCTTTCTTCCATTTTAGAATGGAAATATTTATTTTATGGAATTTTATTTTGGGAACTTGTTTTGTGTTATAAAAATAAAACCAAGGCAGTGGAGTGTTCAAGGGGTTGTCTGAACTTTAATAAGCTTAGAGTTGGTAGATTACCTTTAGTCCTTGGACCATGGACTTCTAAACAGTATGAAAATTGCTTAAGACCATGGGTAATTTTCAAGATGGATTGTATTTTTCACTAAAAGTGAACATGAGACTTTGGGTTAATAGTTGGAAGGTTATTTTGTAATTTTGGGGGGTATCAAGCTTACGAGGGGTGGAGTTGTAACGATTAGTCTCAATTATCTATTTCATGAAATGTAGAATTATATGTAAATGGGCCTCTGGTCATATCTGTTGGGGATTATTTCTATTAGGTTAATATTCCCTGATATGCACTCCTGGACTATATAAAAAGAAGAAAGCAAACTGGGCACAAATGTTTATTACTCTTGTCTCCCTAACTGCAGATACCACATGACCAGCTGCTTCAAACTGCCTCTGCTTTGACTTCCCTGTATTATAAAGCTTTAATCTTGTTATTTCATCACAGCAATGGGAAAAGTCACCACAACCAAGGGAGACAGGAGGGGATCAGAAGTAAGTATCCCTTAGCACCCACTCCCACTGCCGTACTTCTACACCATACTACCTGGTGTTTCCACAATGTCCCCAAAGAGTGCCACCACCTAGGGACATAGACTTTATGACATGAGATTAAATAGGAAATACATTTCCTATTTAAATAATAACAAAAGAAGTCACTGAAATGACCTGTCCCAGAATTTCCCTCATAGAATTTTTATGGCTACTAAGCTGTCTTGGGCAGGAAGAGAGTAATTTCCTTTCTGGTCTCTTCATCTTGACTTCTAGTGTAGATGTTTCTATTTCTCTAGGAAGCCTGGTGTTCAGCCTTCAAAGGAAGAATCCAAAATATGTAATTTTAGCTCTAAATTAAACCACAAAGTCTGCAGTCTTTAATCCACCTCTCTATGTGACAGTTTCCCTATCTATAAAAAAGTGGACAGAATTATATTTCTGACTATTGGGAAATTAGATAAGATTATGTATATAAAATGTGACTAGAATAGTGTCTGACATATGGCATGCATGCAAACATTTTTGAACTATAGTCTGTCCTATTCTTGTCCTGTACACTGATTTATCCTTTTCCTTAAGGATTTTTCATCTTTCTGGATTCCTTCCTATATTTCTTTTTATGACAGCACACTCAATGTGGTTTGCAGAATTCTGCTCCTTAGAGATTGGAATAATGATTGTCCATTTCCAGTGTGTAAAAAACCTTCAATTTTATATTAGTTTTTCAAGAGGCACCACAGAAACTTGATTCCATTTGAAAATTTTATTTTTACCTTGATTTCTCATATCTCAGCCAAGAGACTTGAAAGCACTAGAGAGACATAGTCTTAAGATTCTCATGGTGACTCTAAGTCTCTCATTGCTTCATGGTAGTTCAAATCTTTTCTTCCCACTCCAAATACCAAGCTCTTGAAGAAGAAGAAGCAAGAGGATATGAAAGAATTTACTCTTCTTTTTCAACTATATTCTATATCTTATCTCAATTTGGATTTCCCCAGGCTTTCAGAGTATCTGAAAATGCATTTATTGAGTTCTTTCCATTTTTGCACACTGTAGCTTCCCTTGATTCCTGCCCATCATATTCATTTTCTTCAAACATTTCCCATCTTTTAGGTGTTTAATTTTATAATCAGAAATAGACACTCTTCAGTGGGCTGATTCAATATCTCTTTAAGATAATGCCTTAAATGCCCGACAGACAAAATGATTAACTTATTCCACACTTGGTGGCTGGGAAGGTTTGAGGCAGATAAAGCTATGTTATACTAATCAATACCCATTGCACTGTAGTTATTTAAAATGGCAGACAATTGCTTGAGGGCAGAGACCAAGGCTCATCTTTTATCCTCTGTACCCACAGCAGATTCTGGTACTAAATGGAACAATAGCCACAATCCATTGAGTCTTTACTAGGTGCAGGCCCTTTCAGAGACAGGCCTTGTTCAGTAATCACTGTAATTACATGAAACAAATGGACAACCTTAATAATGAGGGACTAGTTAGCAGGTCTAAGATCCTTCTGTAAAGTAGAGGTCTAGGGTTCAAATGCCACTGACTAAACTCCAGGGCTAGGGTCTTGTTCTGCTAACCTATTGTGAGCCTCAGAATGGCTGTTGAATTGAGCAGGATTCTTCTTTCTCTTGGGGTAATTTTCAAAAGCAAATTGGAGTAATTTTTTGAACATTATCTTCTTTCCCAAAATATCCAGATTCTGTTAAATTTCTGTAATCTTCCTTCTAAACCTTAACATTTGTATCTAAGTTTATGGAGTTGTTTACTTTTTACTGCTTTTAGCAGAGTTTAATTGTTTGGTTTTTTTTTTTCTGAGCTCATAAAATTTCTGCTTTGCTAGTCATTATCTTTTTCTGGGGGTCAGAAGAAAGTCTAAGGTGACACTTCTAAATACTTCCTTTAGTTTCTGTTACCGTGCTCTCCAGTTCATGTCCTAAGCCTGGGGCCCATACACCTGTATCTCCCATACTGTATTAAAATTATCTTCATATGTGTGTATTAAGTTTTTTTTTGGATTTTAGAAGCATGTTTATTACATGATTCTGTGAGCTTTTTGTGTGAATATGACATCATTAAAATGTGTAGTTACTCTATTCTATAGAAACTTGTTTCATGAGTCCAGGCATTTCTCTGATGTTTGTAAACTGTTAAGTATTACAGACCTGTATTTCCATAATACTTTTGGGATTTTTTTCCTGAATATTTTCCTAATTCATTCCAATAATCTCTAACTCAAAGTATGGAGGAGTAGTAGAAAATGCAGGCTTATTTCCACAGTGATATCTTGCTTCTGTGTCAACGTTGGAAATGGACATTAGTGGGTATGTGACCACTAGAGAGTAGTCCAAATGATTACCAGTGTTTCTCTTTTGGTTTTTAGATACTAGCGTATAGAAATATGGAAAATTATAGCCCCATGTTAGAGTTTATGTCTTATGGACATCAGAAAAATTTACTGAAATATAAACTGAAGATATCATGTCTGTAATCTGAGTTCCCCACTGAAGTGCTGAGAATATTTATGAGACATATAACCTGTTGTTGTTGTTGTTGTTGTTGGTGGTGGTGGTGGTGGTGGTGGTGGGGTGTGTGTGTGTGTGAGTGTGAGTGTGTGTGTGTGTGTGTGTGTGTGTGTGTGACTGCAATAAGATTTTCTGCTCATGGTAAACTCCTTTCTTTTTTAATATATACTTCTCTTGGTTACACCAGATGGTCTCTGGATCCAGACACGAGACTTGAGTATCACCCTAGCTAAGAGCTTGTGATTTTGTCACTTTCAGTCTTGTTGCAGAAATCTAATCCAAATCATTAGTACAGTTCTTGGGCTTTTTAATCTTCTTCACAGATAAAACCCTTACTAGGATTAGAGGAGAAGTTGTTCCTTAGTATCTAGAGCCCCTGCCTTCCTGGTGCAGACCTCAGTGGCTTGCGTCTGCATGGTTCTCTGGGCCTCTGTCTCTACTCTGTTGAGAGCTTCGTAATAATGGTTTTTTAGTGTTTTGGAGTCTCATCTGCACTAGTCTCAAGTGACTAGTGCCCTTGCCTTTCTAGTGAAGTAAATGTCGAGCACCCCAAAGCCATCTGGTTGGTCACTAGAAGAGCCGGGGGACAGCCACCCAAAGGACTCTGATCTGCTTTCCTATTAGAGGGTGTTATGGTTGGATCTGAACTATCCTACAGGCTCATGTATTAAATGTCTGGATGCCAGCACATTTTGGGAGGTTATGGAAATTCTGGAAAGTGTCTTCAAACAGGCTGGGGAAGGTTACTGAGGGCCTGTCTTCAAAACTTATGCTGGGATTCATTCAGGTCCACTTTCTGTCTGTCTCCCAGGGGCTGTGATGTGAACTTCACTCTGTCACTCCTTCCTTTTCATGCCAGAGGACTGACACTTCTGAAACCTTAAGTCGTTTCTGCATGTCTATGCCATCACAGTGAGGCAGTGATGGAAGTCACTAACAGAAGGCCATGCCACTCTTCCCCAGTGCTCAGGCTGGTACTGTTTATCCCTTTGTAAGGACTTCGCTGAAGGCAGAGTTCCATCTACACTGACTTATAGGCGTCACTCCTGCGATACAGAGGCCAATGAGAGTATTATTTTTGTAGTTTTAAAAATTTTATTTCTTAGCCAGGTGGTGATAGCATACGCCTTTAATCCCAGCACTCGGGAGGCAGAGGCAGGCAGATCTCTGTGAGTTTGAGGCCAACCTGGTCTACAAGAGCTAGTTTCAGGAGAGCTAGGGCTGTAACACAGAGGAGCCCTGTCTCGAACCCTCGTTTCCAAAAGAATGTTTCATATGGGTGTCTTGCCTGCATGTAGTCGGTACTCTACATGCTTGCATTACCTGTAGAGCCAGAAGAGAGTGTCAGAAACTCTAGAAACTGGAGTTATAGATGGTTTTGAGTACCATGTATGTGCTGGAAATCAAACCATGATTCACTGAAAGAGCAGCCGGTGTTCTTACCACTGAGCCATCTTCCCAGATCCGTCAAAGAGATTCTTGTTAAGGTGCAGGCTCGGGTCTTGTCTTCTATCAGCAGCAAGCAGCATTCCTAATCCTTGATGATCTCCTTAACATATACTAACACTTCCTCTGAAAGGAGAAGCAGATCTCAAATGGCCTGGGGACATCTGCAGAATCAGTCATGGGATCCAGAAGACAAAAGAGACCGAGATTTCCCCAGAGAACTCCAGGATTTAGCTCCATGGTAGAGCTCTCAGAATATTTCCTGCTTTTCTCATGATGCATGTCCCAGAGGATGCAGCATTTCTGGAAAGGGGTGGGTTTACAGGGGGGATGCCTATGTGCAAACTCGAGAGACTGGGTTATTTTCAGTTCACTGTGCTTCGAAGCTTGGAAAATCAGGAGCCACATAGAGGATTAACCTAATCTATTTCCTGCTGGGCTCCCACTGGGACAGTCTCTGAAGGCACCACTGCCTGACTTTCATTAAGAGAGTCACTGTCGCAGGCCTGTGTGAATCAGGCCCTGACTCTGAGAGGCTGTGTTGCAAGATGGATTCTGAACAGCTTGGCAGCAAGCCCATCGCTTTAGACACGGCCACGAAGGAGAATGGGGTTTTGTTCGGTGATAAAATGCAGCTACTGGAGGAAGTAGAAAAGGAGGGAATTTCTGATGAGCATTTTTAGCGGGGTGTCAAGACTCCTGAAGCTTTAGCTCAGACGTGACTAATTGTATCAAACCCCAAAGTTTGGATATGTCTAGGTTAAACTCAAGTGAAATGTAGGAACAATGGTTTTAGGACAGCAGCCTTGGGCTGGTTCACTCTGCTTTGCCTAATGGGATAAGGAGAGATTTCAAAATTTATGAATTATTCACTAGAGGCGCTTGATACCTTAATTATGTCAACTTACTAACTCTTGAAAAGGCAAACACTCTCAGAATGCATATGCCTGCTCTCATCATCACCATTCTCTGAGAGATATGCAAGCTCAGACTCAGTTCCTAGAGACAGAACCTGGCTTAGATCTTGCAGCCCATGACTTGGAGATGGCTGGTCAGCATGGCCATTCTTGTCATCTCTCCCACTGTCCAGCACTGTGTATTTATCCAAGGGCTTCTGGTATCCTAGAGAAGTGGTCTCTACCAGGAAGCTGTATCTCTAGTACTCATCTTGCTTCATATTTTAAAATAAAGTTTCCTACACTTTATTCCTACTCAGACACTGTTTTCTTACTTCAGTCTTTTAAGTAGCTGGGGTTACAGGTTTGCACCACTAGGTCTCATTTTATTTATTTCTAATTTTTATTTTGCTGGGAGTGGGGTAGGAGACAGGTTCTCACTCTGTTAGCCCTGTGTGTCTTTGGACTCATGATCGTCCTACCTCATTCTTCTGGGTGCTGGGATTAGGTCCTGTGCCATGGAATCTATCTGTCTGTCTGTCTATCTTCTATCTATCTATCTATCTATCTATCTATCTATCTATCTATCTATCTATCTATCTATC
>NC_022013.1:56173307-56176573 GCF_000317375.1 Microtus ochrogaster
GACACACACACACACACACACACACACACACACACACACACACTCATTGGGAGGAGTGAGAGAGGGAGGGAAGAACAGCTAGGAGGAAAGAGTGGGAGAACCAGAGAGAAAAAGCCTTGGGTATCTGTGGAAAAGGTGAGAAGGGTTCCTGAGTGTGGCCCATAGGCAGTGGTGATTTTAATATTCATAATTACAGCCAGAGTTTGCAACCGAGGCTCAGGTCAGTTCTCATGGACTAGTTATAATACTGTCCTCACCTTGGTCCCCTTTGCAACCTTTTCCTTACTTCCTGACTTGAAATCCGGCTCCATTAGAGCTTCCTCTTCTCTGCACTCACTCTCCTTAAACTCAGTGATGGATTTCCTTCCTTCCTTTTTATTTATTTTTGAGACTGAGTCTTAGAGTCTCACTATTTAGCCTTGCATGGTCTTAAAGTATCCACCCATATACCTCCCATCCCCTGAGGCACTACTTACAACTGATTCGTAGAGTTTGCCTCTGCGTTTATAACTGTCACAAAGTCACTCAAATTTTGGTGACCCTTTTCCCTGCTAGCGTCTACTAAGGCTAACATCAGTCTTCAGCTCTTTCATTAACCTGACTGAGGCTCTAAAGCAATGCTGGCAATGGAGGGGAGTCATCGGTTTATGTAGCTAAAAGAGAAATAGCCTATCTACTCACAGTACAGTAAGGAGGCCAGCACAGCCCATGCTGATTGAGAGGGGGTGTCAAGGAAGGCGTTATCACATCTGCCTGATAAGCAGAACATGTCTGAAGTGGGAGAGACAGCAGCTGCCTTGGTTTCCTGTCACTGCATAACAAATCAGCCCCGTATGTTGTCACTCAAAACAATACCTGTTGAGCCTCCTTAATCTAAAAGTCGGTAATTGGAGATGTTCTGACTTTGGAAAGGTTTTGTGTGCTGGTATGACAACCACAAATGGAAAAGTACACATCGAACTTTGTAACAGATTGCTGCCAAAGATACCTGCATTAAAATACTGTATAAACCGGCTTTATAGGCGATGCATATAGATTGTACATAAAACATCATGGCCTTTGTGTTTACCTTGCATGTGTGTGCAGATATTTAAAAGATGAAAAAGAAATGCAAAATATCTCTGCTTCTAATCACTTCAAATAAGAGATACTCAACCTACAACTAACTAGCTCAAAAATTCACAGTTTGAACAGGCTTGGCTTCCTGCAGCTGGAGGGGCAGGACCTGAGTCTGAGCTTCCATTTCTAAGATGGCTCTTTTGTGTAACTGGCGATCTGTTGCTAGCTGTGGGTTGGGAGTAAGGGGCTTAGTCCTTTTCTGTAGATGTTTGATTGTGACACCCTCCACAGTCTGCTGTCCTCACAATGTGGCAGGCTGTCTGCAGGAACTGGGGTCCATGAGAACCAGGCAGGGCTGCTCCACCTTAGTACATCTTCCTAAACAGCAGTCTTCTTCTTTGTCATGTGTTATTTGTGGAGTACAACCCAGAGCCGTGTTCCTTTACAAGGAGAGAACATAGACCTCCATTCTTGATGTGGTGTTGTCAGAATCACATTGTCAGAAGAGCAGGTAGGATGGAGGTCAGCGTTGGAGTCATTATTAGAAACCATAATCTCCAAGAGATGGTGATGCGCACCTATAATTCCGGTATATGGGTGGATACTTTAAGACCATGCAAGGCTAAATAGTGAGACTCTAAGACTCAGTGAGAAACTACAGGCTTTGACACAAGGATGGTGTTGTCTGGTAAAGAATTTATAAATATCACTCTGGGTAGGTGTTAAGAAAGACAAGAGAGCTGAGAAAAATGTAGAGGTCAATAAAAATTAATAAAAAAGAGAAAGACTAAAGAATGAGATTGGAAGCAAGAGGCTGCTATTCCAGGTGAACATACTGGTGATTTAGTCTAGGATGTAGTGGTGGAAATGGTGATGTGATTTCCACTAGACTCTAAGAGTTGGAGTGATAGACTTGGCAAGTGGCTTGGCTGAGAACTATGAGCCAAATAATGGAAATAAACACAGATATATTGGCCTCCTCTGACCAAGCAGTTGGTTGGACCACTTTCTAAAAGGAAAGAGTGGGTAGAAGAACTATAGAAAGTAAGTGTGGAAGTTAATATCGGATTATCTTCAATTAAGGATTCTTTCTTTTATTTCTGAGATTATAATTACATTATTTCTATTGCCACTTTCCTCCTTTCAAAATCTCCTGGCTCTCTTTCAAATTCAAAGCCTCTGTTTTTCATTAATTGTTGTCACACACACATGTATGTCTACACATATACATTTGATTTCTAAATACATAAATATAACCTAGTTACTCTGTGTAAGGTTACTTGTATTTATATCATAACGCCTAAGTGAAAACACTGGAGGTGGAAATCAAGGATGAGTTACAGATTTGGGAGTTAAGCACTGAGAGATGGACTAAAACCAATAGACATGGATGAGATCACTTGGGAAGCACAGAAAGAACTTGAGAGAAAAAATGAGGAGGCAAAAACCCAAGCTCCCAAGCCACTCATATTTAAAGAACATGATGAAGATATGGGAAGAGCATACCTTGGGTTCAGGATATGACCCTGAGAAAATCCATCCTAGTGGAGTTGTGGAGAGAGAATGAAAAGAAAATAGCCTTAGTGTTGATGTTTCATGGGAGAGTTACCAGAGATATGCAGAGCTATTATTACTATTTATTATTATTATTAGTTATTATTTTGACTATATAAAGATCTGTTGCTTTTGTCTACATTGTGAAATATTTCTTTAATTATGCAAGGATGTGTTATATTTGTTTATGCTGCATTTGTTTAATTATATAAAGATGTGTTGCATTTGTTTCACCTTGCCTGCCTATGGTACCTGATTGGTCTAATAAAAAGCTGAAGGCAAATCCCTAGGCAAGAGAGGGATAGGCAGGGATTGAGGGCAGAGAGAATAAGTAGGGGTGGAAATCTTAGCAAGAGAGATAGAGAAGAAAGAAAGAAGAGAAGAAAGAGAGGGACATGGCCAGGGCCAGAAGTCAGGCAACTGCCAGTCATCTAGATGCAAGAAGCAGTGAAGTAAAATATACAGAAAGAAATAAAGATAAAAAGCTCCAAGGCAAGACATAGATGAAGAGAAAAAGATTAATTTATAGGAGAAGGTGGGACAAGCATAAGGCAAGGACTAGCATTTGTAACTAATAAGTCTGTGTCATGGTTTGGGAGCTGGGTGGTGGCAAAAAAGAAAGTTTGTTACAGAGTGTAGGTAAAGGGGAAGTA
>NC_022013.1:56176988-56187328 GCF_000317375.1 Microtus ochrogaster
TACAATTTGTGTGTTGTTATTTCGGGTATAAAGCTAGCCATGCAGGAGCTGGGTGGGAACACTGTGTGTGTGTGTGTGCGTGTGTGTGTGTGTGTGAGAGAGAGAGAGAGAGAGAGAGAGAGAGAGAGAGAGAGAGAGAGAGAGATTGCACACAGAAGCTGTGATGGAGATGTGCAGGTTAGGCAGGTGCATTAGAAGATACAAGGATGAGTTTACTTTTACTTGATTAAATACATTCTCTTTATTTGCTTTAAGTGGGGTCAATGGTGAAAGTGGGAACACAGCAGAATAGATAATGTTGTACTTAGGCCAGGTGGATTTGATTGATGACTTGAGTGTTGAAGATATAAAGCAAAAGGAATGCCAGCTGGTACAGCTGTGGATTATTTAAAGGAATGGCATGGCTTTTGCAAATTTAATTCTGTAAGTGGACAAATAAAGAATGTTCAGCTTTATGGGTATAGTTTATTGTTCTGCTATTGAACACAGGCATTGTTGCATAAAAACATGGAAATGGATTAATGTTGTTTAACTCCAACAAAACTTTAGATTTAAAACTGGGAGAATGTGGGCTAAGAGTGACAGTTTAGTGTCATCAGATCTGACTGCTTGGATAGGCATGTGGCACCAGAATGTATGGGGGCATCTCTAGTAGTTTCTCTCCCAAATACAATGATGAGAAGCACTTACAATATATTCAGGGGAGTGTGTTTCATCACAGGCTTTATGTTGGCTGAGGAGGGATGGGTAAGGAAGAGGGTAAGATCAAGGACTCCCCAAGGACTCCCCGGCCCAATGGCATTTTGGGTCTTCACTGAGAGGTGGCTGTTGAGAGGAGCGTAGGATATTTCAGTGTATGCCCTGGACAAACAAGATGCTTTGTTATTTCAAAGAAGTTCAGCCAAAGTCCAGAGCTCCAGGGGAATCATGGGAGAGTGGTATCTGGGTTTCTTCTGTCCAAGAGACTGTTCTTCCTAAGCTGATGGTGCATGATGGCTGATATCCCTCAGGGCACCGTCCTACTTTATCTGTTGCTAGAGAGGGGCTGGGAATGTGGCAGTCAGTAGAACAAGGTAATGAAAGCCTCTACCACACTCTTCCCATTGTGGGTATGTAAATAGTGTCTTTCAGTTCCTTCATTGTCAATGCATTTTAAATATTCTTTCTTTCTTTCTTTTATTTCACTTCCCTTGCCTTCTTCTCACCTCTCCCCTGCAACAAAATAGAAATGTCTTTGAATTAAGGGGAAGAGCATGGGTTGCAGTCTACACCTGGTAAACTCATGCAAAGTAAGACACCTCAAGAGGAAGGCTCAATGACAGATGAGCATCATGGAGACCCTTTGCCCTTTCTCTATGTCTAATGCATTCCTCAAAGTGTGTGTGGGGGGGAATGCATTTCCAGCATGCAGCTTTAGTACATGCAGGTGGGCAGTGAAACCTGGCCACTGTGATAAAAGCGAGGCAGATTGTCCATGTCCCATGGCCCTTCACCTTTCTTCAAGGGATTACATATCTGGATGCTAATATAGATGATAGGATTGTCTTTGCATTAAGGGGAATGGTGCGTGGTGGAATCTGGATACCTAAAGGCATTTATTTATTCATTGGAAGATTAAATCTCTACTAAAACCATGCAAAATAAGAAACCACAAGAGAAGGGTATTTGGGGACAGGTGGAAGACAGTGAAGGCATCATGGGAAATGAGAACTGACTTCTGCTTCCTTCTAAATGGAGAATCTTAACTTGACATTTCCTTTGGTAGCAAAAAGGAGAATAATAGTGTATGATAAAAAGATATGGGACAACTGGGGAATGGAAAATAGTACATATTAATAAAATTTTAATTGTATAATTACATTCTTCGTTTGGATGGCTGCCTTACTTGCTCCTCATTTGGGTGGGGAATATTTTTATGAGCAATTATAGTGAAATTTTATGTACTCTTTTGTGGGGTATGGGTAAAGGCGTAATGGAACTTAAAACTGGATGCAAAGCTTGAGGCTCCACTCAAACACCTGCTACTAGACTATGATAGAATTTCCAGGGAACTGCTAAGCCATTTGGATTCTGTAATTTTCTCGCAGTGCATATATATGTGTGTGTGTGTGTGTGCGTGTGTTTGCTAGATTTGGAAAAGATTCTGTAATTGTACCAAACATGCCTGGAACCAATTTAAATAATTTGGGGGACTGCCGAGAGTCAGTAGGGTTTGAGGAATCTTCTAGAACTGCAGAGGTAAGCAAGCTGTTATGACAGCCTTCTAGAACGCCATGTCAATAACACCATCTTCATAGAAGGAAAGCGATTTTTTGTTTAAAATTTAACTGAAATCTGCAGTCAGTTCCCTACAAAGAAAGATGATCAATAAATGGACTGTAAGAAATTGTCAGCTCTTGAAATTCAAAAGATAACTTAAATCTTCTGAAAAAAAATGTTAAGACATTTCTATGGCATACATTAAAGAATAGGTTAGGCATATTCATTTAGGTGGCAAGAACAGTAACTCACCAACCACTTACAATTTCTCACCAATTTCCTCTTACTCTTTTCCATATGCTGGGCATTTACTCTAGGCATTGGGGGGAGGGGCAAGAATGGTGATTGCAACCCAAATCCCTTCTCTGAGAGTGAGGCGAGAAAGATACATTTATAAGTAAGATAAAAGAACTATAGTATGGCTGGTGGAGATCCTTCCTGCCCAGTGTGCCTAAGGCTCTGGGTTCTGTCCATCCTATCATGAGAAGAAAAACAGAGAAACAATAGTAGTGCTAGAAGAACTAGCTAAAGCATTTGGAGATGAGGAGTCAGAGTTTTGAGGTAGTGACCTGAAGAGGTGTTTCTGAGAAAGAGCCTTTCAGCCACCACCTCATTTCAGGACAGGAGGGAATACGTGGGATGCAAGGATGAGCTCTCCAGATGGAAGCGACAATAGTTGCCGAAGCAACAACCCTGAAGCTTGTCCTCTGAGGCTGCAGACCAGCAAGGAGACCCCATGGCTGGGGAGGCTTGAATGAGAGTAGTAAGGAATGATGAGAGTTGGAAGTACAGAGAGCATTCTGTACTTTCTCCATTCTGCAAATGGTCACCCTACCTAGGCTAGACTTTAGGTCAGCGGGAGTGCAAGCTAGAAGATATAGCAAGGGTCCATGGGATTGCTACAGATGAGAAATGATTTGTCTTCTTGGACTACGGGGTTGCTGTGGAAGACGATCTGCCAGGTTTGTCAACAGATTGAGTGTGGGAAGTGAGGAAAATAGGAGAATCTAGGATGGGTAATCCTTGAGGGCTGGACTATAACAAGGATGGAGTTGCAATTAATTTACTAGCAAAGACTTCGGGGAGTTTGTGGGTGGTTAGGAGGACCAAGACTTTGGTTTTGTACTTAACTATAGTGGAACTGCCTTTTTAGCATCTAAGTAGATGTCCTGTGCCAGCTATTTTTATGCAATTCGACACAAATTAGCGCTATCGAAGAGGAGGGAACCTCAGTTGAGAATAGGCTTCCATAAGATTCAATTCTAGGCAAGCTTGGAGGGCACTTTTATCAGTATTAATGTTTCAGAGCCCAGTCCATTATGACCAATGCCACACACCTGGGCAGGTGGGCCAGGGGTGCTGTAAGAAAATAGGCCGAGCAAACCATGAAGAGTAAGACTATAACCAGCATTCCTCCATGGCCTCTGCATCAGTTCCTGCCTCTAGGCTCCTGCCCTGACTTCCTTCAGTGATGAATAGCAACATGAAACTATAAGCCGACTAAACCCTTTCCTCCCCAAGTTGCTTTTGGTTAGTTTTTCATCACAGCAATAAAAGCCCCAACAAAAAGCTGTAGTAGCAATTGGATTATGTACCTAGAAATCCAAAAGATTCTAAGGCTTCAGTTGCAGTCAGGAGAAGCATCATCATAGTGATATTGTGTAAGCTCAGTACACTGGATTAGGCCTCTAATTGAATGTGTGTAGAATGGAAGAGAAGGTCAACACGGTGAAAAATGGAGAAATAACCACTGGTCTTGTCAGCCTGGAAGTAGTGAAGAATAGTGAAGATAAAGAATGTGATCTCCGAGAGAGCTAAAAGGATTTAAAAGAGAGGCATTTGTAGCACCATTAACAAATGCAATTTAATTTTTTTTCATAGAAAGAAAACAACTGGAACAGCAATTGGAGTTGAAGTGTAGTCAAGAGATTTACACATTTACAGAGAAATGACATAACATTTGCTGATGATCTCCCAAAGTAGGAGAGGGTGGCACAAGGAAGAGAGACAGGAAGATTTCCAACTCTGTTTGTGAATAGGTGAGGTCAGAGGTCTGGTGCAAAGAGGAACTGGTCACCAGTAGTCAAGAGTTTGCATAGCTATTTCATGATAATTGAAGAAAAGACTTTAGTCCATAAGTTCTGCTTCTAGGTGAGGGATGGAAGGATGGGGCTTTATTCAAGGTGCTTTCAGATGGCTTCTGTGGATTAAGAAATTACAGAAGAAGATCATGAAATAAAAAGTTAGATAACTTGTCTACCAGTGTGCCTGAGGAAATACTCGATATGACATGAGGTGCTTTGTTGACTCTGAAGGGAGTAGATGGACAGGGCTAATGGAGTTTCTGGCACTCAGTGCCATTTTGTTTCCTGCCACCGAGATCCAGTCTTTGGTGCCTACCTCACCACTGTTTTTGATTTTTATCTTTCAGTGTTCTGAAAAAGGGAGCAAAAATAGATGCTATGGTGATGAAACGGGGAGCTGAAAATTTAGAAAACACTTGTAAAAAGGTTTGCCTTGTGATGTTTTTAACCATTTAGGAATTTTCCTAGGGTTTGTAATATAGTTTCTATTCGTCCTTGAAAAATCTTAGTGTCCGCATGCCTCATATCTTGGCACTAAACCTTGTTATTCCATGTAATCAATATGATAACTCAGGTAGCTACTGCATGACTGAATTGGCAGGTAGTTTGCTTCTACACACACACACACGCACACACATATATATGCTAGACAACAGAAAGATCATGCCTTTGATGAGACTGAGTGGAAGGGTAAGGATTTTATCCTTTCACTCAGAATGGTAGGCAATTTAAAGCATATGAATTGTTTACTTCCTGGGTTTTTAATCAAATATTTTAGACTCCAGTTGACAAAGAGGTAGTTTATGAAACTTTATGAGAAATAGCATGAGAGTAGTAGAAGACTACCGAACACACGAAACTTACTTAAGTTCACTTTGGTACTACTGCACTGCTTCATAGATAGTGTGGCCATTTCACAGCTGAGATGTGTAAAATCTCTTCTCTTCTCTGTTATAACATTACTGGTGTTTGTTCCAGCTATTACCTAAACATATCATTTTCTAATGTATCGGTCCTATTATTTTGAATCGATTGTTAGCAGTTGGAAGGAATAAGAATCAGAAAATAAGAGATTTCATTTGGTTCCTATTTCTTTCCTAATGGCTGCTCTTTCTCTAGGCCCATCTCAGTATCTGACCTACCAGTATCATTTTCTTTTGGTCAGAAGAACATTTAACATTTCTTACAAATCAAGTCTACTGGTGATATTTATCAGTATTGCTTCTCTGAGAAATACTCTATTTCTTCCTTGTTCTAGGAGGATGATTTCACACCAGGGTGTAGGATTCTGTGGTTCACTCATTATGTTGTTGTTTTCTTAAAGTGTTAAAACCTGCCCTAAGTCAGCAGTCACTGCTCACAGACTTGCTGGTTTCATTCCCATGCTGGAGCTTGCTTGCACCAACCTGCTGCCCGCAAGCAGTTGTTGCCCCGATAGTTGTAAAATGAAGTTGAATATGGTTCATGTTGTCCCTGTTGCATGGCAAGAAAGACGTTTTTTGTTTGTTCCTTCAAAAACAATTTCTTTAACTGATTTTCTTCTTTTTGTAGTGTTAGAGATTTCAGTTTGACTTTGATTTCCTACAGTCTGAATATGATGTACCCAGAACATTTTGTGTATATTTATTGTTTGTGTATTTACTTGTGTTCTCTGGGCTTCTTGGAGCCATGATTTGATGTCAGCAATGACTTTTTTAAAGTCCTCAGTCATTATAGCTTCAAATATTTTTCTTTTTTCTCTATTTTCTGTTTGTTAAGGTAGTCTTATTTTATATGATATGATTTTCATAATGAAGTCGTGGTCAAATTCCTGCTGACACATCTTCTAGTCCGGGGTCCTTTGTATGTCACATACAGTCTCATCATGAACCTATTGAACCCTTCCCCTTTTGACTTTGTTGGTGGTATTTAGAAAGAATTCAGTTCCTTTCCTGAATTTCAGCTTACTTTACTCTTTTCTCTTGTTTATTTATTTTAATTGAAAATTTAAAATAAAATATAATCACATCACTTGGCCCTTCATCATCATTCCTCCAACTACCCCCCCTCCATCTCTCTCACTTCATGTTTACTTTCCTTCACTGAGGTTCTCAGTATTTTATTAATGGTTACCCAAACATTCAAAATTTGTAATCTAAAATCTCTGCCATAATGACTGTTGATCAAATGCTTCAGTTATCTTTTTAGAATACACACACACACACATGCACACGCACACACACATGCACACGCACACACACATACAAATACACACATGTCTTCATCACCATTTTGCCCTTTAGAATGCTGTGGGTTTTTTTTTTGAAGGTGGACATGCTATATTGAATAAAGAGAAGTAGATTACACAGTCTGCCAGTATGATTTTATGTCTGTCTAAGAGTTAAGCTGCCAGTTTTCAGCTGTACTATCAATGCCTGAGTTTCTTGTGGCATTAAGTATCATCTATCATCTCTAGGTTTCTCAGGAGCTCTTTTGTCAGTAGAGTCTGTACCTGGCAGCTTTCTCAGGTGTAACACCCTGTCATACGGGACTGCTGTTGATGTTATGGCAAGGTGTGGGCGGAACAGACAGGCTATGGCTTTCAAAAGCACATCTCCATACCACTCCACTTCACCCTTTAGTGACGTGTGACAGCTACAGTTGCCTGAAGTCAAGTCAAGTGTTTTCTTTCTCCCTTGTTTATGAGACTCAGTTAAAACTTTTGCAGCTTGGTTCTGTTAAAACAATTTCCCTTGGTTGAGAGTTGAAGAAACTTAGACTTTTCCTTGTCTATCTTTGCATATTTGTTATTATTATCTTTATTAAGCTTATGTTTCGGCAGTTACACTGGCGAGACTTTAGGGGTGTAGCTTCTGACTTTCCTAGGAGACACAATCTCACAGGGAACTCCTTCATTATCTGGCTATTACAATCTCTCTGGCCCTCTTCTGCACCTATCCTTGAGTCTTAGGTGAAGGAGTTGTTTTGTATATGTATTATTGGGATTGGACTCGACTATTCTCCATTTTGATTGCTTGTGGTTTTCTGTAATGGTCTTCTGTTACAAAGAGAACTTTCCTCCACTTATCTGTGGTGATACAGAGAACTACAGGCAACTAAAACATGCTCTTCCCCATGGAAGAGCATCCCACATCAACAGTCAGCCCAGAATTCATACATACAACTGACATTATACAGACTGAACAGGCTGTAATCAGGTATTTAGGAATTTTTATCTTTATCTCCATACACATACATATACTATACACATACATATACATTTAATGTTATGTACAATTAATGTTAAAAGAGGCCATGGGTTTGATAGAAAACAAGAAGAGGGTTATTGAAGAGTTTGGAGGAATACTAAGGTAGGGAGAAATAGTGTGATTATAATATCAAAAAGAGAAATAATTAGAAATAAAAAATATTTTGTAATGAGAACTGCCTTTGATAATGACAAAAGAAAGTGCTAGAATTATTTTTAAATGGCCACCCCTCCTCTTTCTTTATTTGGAGGTTGGGGGCATTTTCTCCTCATCTTGCCTCTGATAACTTAGTAAGATTTCAACAGTTAAAATTCACAAAAACATTTCTCCTTCGACCTCCCCAAAAGGCTACATCCAATAGTTTCGGCCTTTCCCATTAGTCCATGCTAATCCTTTGCAAATTAGTCTATGATGCTTCAGCCCTTTGGCTATCATGAAGTCCTTGTGGTTTCTGCCCCTGTTAAACTCCGACTTTCTGTTTGCCTATTGCTTCAGAGTTTTCAGTGTGTTCAGCCTTTTCTTGGTGTGAAGGGGGGAAGTGGCAGTTTCTAATCTCTTTATGTGTCACATTAAAAAGCAGAGTCCCAAGGTTTGCCCATGAAAAATGACTCTGAATGTGATGTACTTAGCATGAAATTTAGCAAAAGAGAAATAAATGGCGGAATGGGCTGGGATAAGGAAATAGGAAGGAGCGATTCTTCTTTTGTAGCACTGGTTTCCTCTAATGATCTGTTTTCTTTCCTGCTTTTCCTCCTCTTTCCTTTCCTTCTCATTTTCTTCTCCTCTTCCTCTTTCCTTTGTTAAACAGACCAAGATTATCAGGCCTTGCAATTTCCTTTCTCTTCTTTTTACATTTCAATACTATGGATTGAACCTAGGGCCTCACATTTGCTAGACAAGTGCTATGCCCTACAGCCCCTGATCATTTCTAAATTTATTTTGAGATGGGATCTCAGTTGCCTAGGCTACCATTGAACTCATTATCCTCCCATCAGATCTGGCAACCACTGGTCCCGGGAAGTCAGCACTTTCCCCTTTTATTCTGGCTGCTTCAGAGTGTCAGACAGAGCAGCATATTGGGGTCAACTGAAGGCTTGCACTGTAAGCTGTCCCAGACATGTAGCATGATAAATCACTTATTCAAGATAGAAATGATACATGAGAAACTGACTACTTAATGTATATAACTTTATGAGCAATTTGGAGCTTAGAAAACTTTGGTGAAACCAACCACGTCCTCCATCTTGCCTTAAACAACCATTATCTCTGAAGAGAGGACTCTAGCATGATCTTCACTGTCATCTGATTTGGGCTGACAATAAGGCAGAGGGATGATGGCTAGGACTCATGGACTGTCTCTTGCCGCTAGTACTTGAGTCCTTGGAGAAGGTTGATTTGCTTACTTGTCAAGTGCTGAGGGTGATGTTCTTAGAAAATGACTTGAAGCTACCAACTGCCCACATTATGTTAAGAGTTTATGCTTTTTTATTGTTTTTAATATGCTTTGCTTATACTCTTGTGAACCATTTCACTTCCTTAATTTTCCTGGGGCTCCCACTATAGAGTGACTGTCTGAATAACTCTTGAGTGGCGAGTTATTCAGGAGCAACAGTTTCATTTTGCAGAGTCAGCCTTTCAGATTTTTGAAGAGACATTCTTTGGAGCTCTATGAGCCTACACAGAGGCCAGCTTGCTGCAGGATGATGGACAGAATCATAAGCTGTGTGGACAGTGACACTATGCGAGCCTTCTCAAATGGGTAATTCTGTTAATAATCTTAATAATGACATGCAAATGTCATTACAATCACAGCTACCAGGATAGACTGTCTTATTGGAGTCTGAAACCTAAAAATTCCAGGAGATTGTTACACAATTATTGGTCTTCAAGGATTTATGGAATTGAGCTACAAGGCTGAGATCGCAATTTTATTCAGTTCCACTCTTAGATTGTTTGGTAAAGTTCTAAGCAGTCTTCAAACATAGTACAAAGTACCCAGGGGCTCTTATAAGGCAATAGTGGAAAGAGGAAACACTACATTGACCTTGGGTGATAGAAAGTGGAGATATCCCTAGCACAGGGTATAAAAAGTCAAGACCTAAGTCTCTAAAGCCTTTGCAAAGACGTGGATAGAGGAGAGAATACAAAAATAGAATGACCCATCTAAGTGAGAAGATGGAAGCGAGTTAAACTCCTGTCACCTTTGTTTAGAGGAAGTTAATATGGAAGGAAAATATAATTAGAGGCGTTTCCCTCTGTACTCAGGCTTAATTGGCTTTAGAGACATCACATTCAGAATCCAGAGTTCTGTAGAATGAAATGCAGTTCTTCTGTTAATTATTTGTTTAAGTATGGGGAAGTTGCTTAGCCACTCAACTCTTTGGGATATTGTGAGAATTCGATGGCCGAGTCACTGCAAAGCTCTTTAGAGTACTCCCCAGCATGTAGTAAGCACTACTTTCTGCATACATCCTATATCACCCAGGGTAACTGGCTCCCATGTGTTTCAAGGATGGGACCATCTGTTAACTTGCGTGCAAATGTGGAGTTTCATTCTGCCTCTGCGGAAGTTTTCAAAAGCAATTATCAGGACAAAGATATTAAGTTGTAGAGCTTATGAGACGAGGGAGCCGGGCTGACTGTTGACCGCACTTGGTATCCAGTAACCTATTATCCTTGTGTAGAGCTTTCAAGGTTTTTCATGCTGTCTGCCTGCAACTATTCTACAGTAGATGTTTTTTTTTTTTTT
>NC_022013.1:56187492-56190112 GCF_000317375.1 Microtus ochrogaster
AACAGATTTTCCTCTCATGCAATACAACACAACCACAATTTCCCCTCCTCCCAGCTTCTCCCAACTCCACCCTCCTCTAGACCTATTCCTCCTCCATTTCCCTCCAGAAAAGAGCAGGCCTCCTAGAGGCAACAGCAAAACAGGGCAAAACAAAATAGAATAAGACAAGGCAAAACCCCTCATATCGAGGCTGGACAAGCCTACCCAATAAGGGAAAAGAATCCCAAGAGCAGGCAAAAGAGTCAGAGATACACCAACTCCCATGGTTAGGGGTCCCACAAAACCCCCAAGCTAACAACCATAACATGTATTCAGAGGACCTGGTGCTTACTGTTTCTGTCTTTGTGTACCCTGTCTGGTTGATTCAGTGGGCTATGTTCTCCTGGTGTCATCCAGCCCCTCTGCCTCCTACAATCCTTCCTTCCCCTCTTCTGTGGAGCTTTCTGATAAATGAGGGGAGGGGTCCAATTGAGAGCTCCAATTTAGACTCTCTCTCTACATAATGCCTGGCTGTGGGTCTCTGAACCTTTTCCCATCTGCTGCTGGAAGAAGCCTCTTTGATGATGACTAGATAAAGCTCTATGCTTATAGATATGCTCTATGCTTATAGCAAATGCCATTAGGAATCATTTTGTTGATTGGGGATTGGGGGTGGCAGTTGTATTTGGTTCTATCCTAGGTGTCTGGCTTATCCAGTCTCCCATTCTTGGTCATCCAGGCAGCACAGGGCATAGAGTCCCTCTCATGGCATGTGTCTTAAATGAAACCTTATATTGGTTGGCCAGTTCCACAAGTTTTGTACCATCATTGCCCAAGCACATCTTGCAGGCAGGACAGATTGTAGGACAGAGGTTTTGTGGTTAGTTTGGTGTACAGGTTTTTCTTACAGTTTTCTGCAGAGTACCTTCCCATACCAAAGAGACTAGAATGTAGAGGTGAAGGCTCCACGCAGGCACCAGTTTGACCTCTCTACGTTCGATGATCTGTGTGGATGTTGTCCTCAGCAATAGGGCCCTGATGCCAGCTTTTAGATATTCTGTCCTAACATCAGTTTGGGTTCTTTAAAGTTCTCTATGGGAGCCCCTTGGCCAACAACTCAGTTAGTTTCAACCCGGACCCAACACTGGAAGCATTGCCTGCCTACAAAAGATGGCCAGTTCATATTCCTGCATTAAAGGGTCCTCCCTATGGTTACAGATGGCTTTATTTTAACTCACAATTCCAAGGCAAAGCTAATCATTGGAGGGAGGTCAAGGCAATAAGAACCTAAACTGTCTATCCATACAAAACACATTCACAGTCAAGAGTAAAAAGCAATGAATATATGCACGCTTACTTGGTTGCTTGTGCTAAGATTAATTTCTCCACTCTTAAATTCAGGAATCCTGCCTAGGTGATACCAAACATACTGGATTGAACCTTCCCAAATACTTCAACTTAATTAAGACAATACTCCCATAGAGATATCTATAAACAAAAACAATGTAGACAGTCCATCACTGAGACTCTTCCCAGATGATTTTAGGTTGTGTCAAGCTGACAATAAAAAAAAAAAACAAAAAACAAAAACAACTACCACAGCTTCTGCTCAGCCCAAGCCCTCCTTTTCTGGTCTTGTCTTATCCCTTGACACTTCTCTCTGTCCATCATCATGCTGTGGTGATGTTGTTCACCTATGCACCCTTGTTTATTCCACTTTCACACTCTTCCTCTTGCTTTCCCTTCTTCCCATAAGCTTGGGGTATGTTTTCTTCAGTGGAGGCAGGAGACTAAACTCTAGAAGCCCTTACAGATCCTCATGCTGGGATATCGATCCCAGAGAATATCCTGACTCTCACAGAAAGCCAAGACTGACTCAGGGTTCTGTTGGCAGATCTTGACTTTACCTTGGGTAGCACTTATGTCCACCGGACTCAGTTGTCATGCACTGACAGCTAAAGAAGAGAAAGGATGAGGGAAAAGGGAGGGTGGGAATCTGGTGGCTTTCGTAGAAAAACCAAAAAAAAAAAAAAAAAATTGGTGACCATGAATCTAAACAAAAATTCACTAGCATAATTTTAGTGTAGCCGTATTCTATTGCCTGGGTACAGATTATTTTTCCAAAAACAATTTTGACCACACTGCTCTTTAAAATGGCCATGGGGTCTGAATATTTGTGTTTAACGTAATAGATCTGAAGCACTGATAATCTTCTTATTGCAATGGGTTATACACCGTGTGAGTCTAGAGACTGAACTCAGATCTTCAGGCTTGGTGGTAAGTGCCTCTACCCACTTGAGCCATCTCACCAACCTAATAGGACCATTTAAAAAATTAAATCAAGGAAAAATCGCATTGCTTGGACTTTATCTTACTTAAAGGTAAAGAGTGCAGGCAAGGCTCCAGTGTACAACAGCCATGTCAGGTTGAGCCTTTCACCTCACTTCCCTTTTGACTCTTTCTGATCCCTCTTCAGTGATGTTCCCTCAGCTTTGGGCTGGAGTGTGGGGCTAGAGAGAGATGTCCCATCTATGAGTGAGCGCTCAAAGTCACTTATTCTCAGTACTTCAAAAAGTAATATATCTCTGTTTAATGTGGTCCATACAATATGTTTTTATCATATTCTTTTTTTTTTTTTTTT
>NC_022013.1:56190212-56193729 GCF_000317375.1 Microtus ochrogaster
TTCTCTGTGGCTTTGGAGCTTATCCTGGAACTAGCTCTATAGACCAGGCTGGTCTCAAACTCACAGAGATCCGCCTGCCTCTGCCTCCCAAGTGCTATCATATTCTTTTATTTGGAGATAATTTCCAAAGTTACAGGAAGTTTGCTAGGCTCCTAGATTCATCCACTGATATCATTTCTGGTAACTTGCTTTCTCACTGCTTGCTTTTTATCCATATGTAAAGTCACCTCCCCTTCTTCCTGAACTTCCAGTATGTATGTACCCAAAGTTCCTTATCTTACATAACTGCTCTATACAGTTACTGCCTTTTGAGGTTTGTATTATATAATTATTTAATCTGATATCCCATATTCCAATCTCAGCAGATGTAACAGTGCCTTTACAGTGTTTCCCTACCCTGTTTAGGATCTAATCTGGACTAAGAATCACTCTGTATAACATATCTCTGTTATACTCTGTTCTGGAATGATTTTACATAATTTTATAATGTTTGCATTTTTGAAGAATGATTTTTCTCTTTTTAAAAAATGAAATCTTCCTTACTTTGTGTTAGTTTAATATTTTCTTGTGATAAAACTGAGGCTCATTTCACTTACTACGATACTCATTTTAGTAGGACAAGTCAGTAATGGTTTAATATTGACACATTCACAAAGCTGTGTAGCTGTTATCACCATCTAATTCTAAAACACATTTTCCATTCCCCGAAGAGGCCATGCTGCTTCCTACTTCTTCCAGCCCTTGGAATCCACTGATGTGTCTTTTCTCTTCAATATTTGCCTAATCTGCACGTTTCTCATAACTATTATTACACAATGTACCGCCCTTTGTGTCTAACAGCATTTGTAAATTCATCCTGGTTATGGATGAACAGTATACAGCGTGGGGATGTGCAACTCTTATTTATCACTGTATCAGCTGATGGACGTTTTATTTGCCTTTAGCTATTATGAATAATAGTGCTGTTTTCTATTGTTTTACTTTGGGAGCACTATTGGGCATTAAAATTATGGTATTATGCATACAAGGCAACTGCCCCAGCAAACCTACTACATTCATACTGTCTTACTTCCAAATAGCAACGGATGAGGATTCCCATTTCCCTACCTCCTAACTAAATACGTTTTACTTTTTTATTTCATCCATTCCAGCAGAGAAAAGCAGCATCCCTCTTGGTTTTGATGTATTTTTCCTTAGATTATGGTGTGTAGCACCTTTTCATACATTTACTGGCCACTTATGCATCTTATGAGAAAATGCTTTTTAGAATTTTTTTGCTGACATTTAAATTTACTTATTTGCTTTCTATTGTATATGTGTATGTGTGTGTGTGTGCTTGTGTATTGCTTGTGTTTGTGCCTGTGTGCTTGTGTATGTGCCTGTGTGCTTGTGTGCGTACATGTGTCAAGGTGTCTAGGGAGGGCAAGAGCATTCCCCACCTGGAGCTAGGCATTTTGTTTGTGGGGGCTGCTTTGGTGACCAGACTCAGGTCCTCATAAGAACAATATACACTATTAACTTCTGATGTATCTCTTCAGCCCCTCACTTTGTTGAGTGTTCTTTGTTATATAAAAGGTATTGATTTTGAGGGAACCAAATTTATTTTTCTTTGGCTAATTTTGCTTTGCTGTCTTAGATAAAACAAACAAATGAACAAATAAACAATCCCCCCAAAATGTAGTTTAACCCAAGATGACAGACATGCATCCCTATGTATTTTTCTGAGCTTTATAGTTTCACCTTTTTATTTATTTAATAAATTTTGAGTAATGCTTTAAGGCATTTAAGACATATTTGATGTATGCTTTAAGGCATTATTTGTGCATGTTGTACTTATGTATTTATCTGTTACAAAGACTGTTGAATTATTTTTATTTTAAATTGTCTTGGCACAGACATTGGATATCAATTGGCTATAAATGTATATTATTATTGATCAAGTTCAGTTTCACTGACATAGAGGTGTATTTCTTTTCTGATACCAACCAAATACTATTCAGCTCTGCAGAAAGTGTTGATATTAGGATTGAAAAATTTCCAATTTTATTTTTAATATTGCTTTGTGATTAAGTTCTTTATACTTCCACATGTGTTTAGGGGTTAGTAATATCACCCCCTGAGCATGAAGAAGATGGAATCTGGTTTTCTAATTTTTAATTTATTCTGTATCTTTCACATCATGCATCCCCATCCCATTTATTTTCTTGTCTCTTTGTATTTGCCCTCTGCCCTTGAAATGCCCACCCCCAGCAAATAAAATTTAGAAGAAAAAAAGAACGTCATCTTGGAAGCTGTAGTGTGACACAGTGAGTCACACAGTATACCTTTAGTCCAGATAGATTTACTTGCAAGTGTTTATTGCAAAGAGTCATCAGTTTGGTTCAAGGCCTCTGGTTTCTCTTAAAATATCAATATTGGGTCCTCACTGGTACTCCTTTTGGATATCTTGTGTTGTAGAAAACTTGCAGCTTTGGATTCTTAGGTCCAGCCCCTTCTTATGCTGAGACAGCTCATAGATGGGGTGGCTGTTGGGGTGGGCCAACTCATAACCCTGGTTCTGGGCCTGGGTGGTTGCTGAGTTGGTCAGTTCATCAGCTCTTCCCCATCTTCATTATTAGTGCTGTGGGACAATGGTCTTGTACCCTGTAAAGATTTGTCAGTTGTATTGGTTTAATAAAATGCTAATTGGCCATTAGCCAAGCAAGAATAGGCTTTCTGGTTTGCCAGCACAAATGGTCCTGACTTTTTCGGGAGATCCAGCTATGAAGTACTTAAATGAGGTTTGTGAACAGAGTGCTACAACTTGCTTAATGGTGACATTGACCTGCTGTGAGCCTGAAATGGGGCAAATTGCATGGCTCTCAGAGGCAGCAAACATGCCTTCATCATGTTTGACGGGGTGGAGTCAACAGGCAGGACCACAGAGTTGGTCCTAGCCATGCCCACTTAGTATTAAAAAAAAAAAAGTGGTACTGGTCAGAAAAGAATTACAGGTACACAATAAAGACAGATTCAGATAAAAAGATCTCTAAATTGGTCACAGTGTTGGATAAAGATAGGTAGGCTTGGGAGAGAGAAGAAAAAGAGTATAGAGGAAAAAAAACAAAGTCTTTAAAGAGACAGAGTACAGATAGTCATAGATTAAAAGGAGTAAAGAAAAATAAGCCATGTAAAAATGGAATATACACAGAGAGTCTGGATTACATATGTTATTGTGTTTTCTTTGAATTTTTTGACTGTGAAGGAGCTAAGTACAGAAAAACAAAGGATGAGAACCTGTGGAATCCTTCCAGATTAATGTTGTTTGATAGACCAAGATCCCCTGAAAGGTCACCGTGAATATCTCCAAAAATTACTTCATCCAACAAAAAGAAAGAAGCAGTTTGGAGAGAACTATGCCAATATTCCCAAATATTGTTTATAAATGTTTGTTTATATTTAAAGGGGAATATGCTATAGAGGTGATTACTTTACATTGGTATGGATCTTGGTTTATTGATACAAATTCAAGGTCAAT